>NC_030677.2:199667742-199800242 GCF_000004195.4 Xenopus tropicalis | reverse complement strand
GGGCCTGGGATTATAAAGGCTGATAAGCATCAGAAAAAGTGAGGAAATGGGGGGGGGGGTGTGGTAATTTATAGTTTATTACAAATTTATTAACAAGTATATTGCTGGTAAATTTGTACTACTGCTGCTGGCGATTTACCAGCCAGGTGGCAACTGGCCCTGGAATACGGCTATGAACCCTTGGGAGACTGAGTAACGATGATAATGTGGCATTTACATGGACATTACCCCAGGCTGGGGCATTTTTAAAAAAACTGGAGTGCCAACCTGGATTTAAGGTTATTGATTATAAACACTGGGGGTGCCAAACACATTGCCACCCCCCAATGAAAATCAATTTCCTTGTCTATTATACAAGCAGTAAAATAGGTGTTTTTTCCATATACAACTTTTGTTTCCACCTTTACATTTGCCAGAATTTGTTACCCTTCCCACCTCTCCAATGTTACTGAATGGTTATTTGTGCAAAAGATTAACATTTCTATGGCTATGAAGAGCTATATAGCGTTTTACCTTCCCTCCCAGGCACATTGAGCTTTACATTTCATTAGATGAACTCTATGCTATCATTTTGTGCCCCCGGTTGATTTATTCTATATTGGTGTTTCTCTCAAGTGCTAGCCATTTAAAGTCATTTAATCATAATTTGGGGGTAGGCTGGATGATTCACAGGCTTCTTTTTTTAATTTCTCTATAATCTCTTAGTCATCGTTTAATTGCAGCGGCACAAAGAGCAGCTGGGCCCCTTCTCTCGGAACAATGGGAGAAAATATCATTGATGCGCCTATTATCTTAATCTGATAAACTCACACAGCTGTACTGAGACTTCACCTTACGGGTTTCAAGCTAAGCGTTTTTTCAGGCTGCATAAAACAAAGCAGAAATACACCAATTTTTAAGCTTTATATCAGATTTTATAAAAAAAATTTGATGCCAGGATAGATGAACACTTTCCTATGGCACTGCTGGAATAATGTCAGGGCAATTGGCATGAGAAAAGACTTGTGAAAACCAGCCATTGGCTCCAATGCATTTGATCCAGCAAAAAAAAATATTATAAAAAACAGAGAAATGGGGATGTTTCCCTCATCATTTTTTTGGATGTCAAGACTCATACAAATATAGATGTATATTTCAGTTTGCAACAGGCATTATTCACAAATTTAAGTCTAAATTAGCACCAATTGAGAGAATCCCCTCAAAAACCCACAAATTGGTACAAGTGCAGGTATGGTATCCCTTATCAAGAAACCTGTTATCCAGAAAGTTCCGAATTACAGAAAGGCCATCTCCCACAGACTCCATTATAAGCAAATAATTCTAATTTTTAAAAGTGATCTCCTTATTCCCTGTAATAATAAAACAGTACAGGTATCGGACCCCTTATCCGGAAACCCATTATCCAGAAAGCTCCGAATTACGGAATGCCCATCTCCCATAGACTCCATTTTAATCAAATAATTCAGAATTTTAAAACTGATTTCCTTTTTCTCTGTAATAATAAAACAGTACCTTGTACTTGATTCCAACTAAGATATAATTAATCCTTATTGTATGCAAAACAATCCTACTGGGTTTAATTAATGTTTTATTGATTTTTTAGTAGACTTAAGGTATTGAGATCCAAATTACGGAAAGACCCCTTATCCGGAATACCCTTGGTCCCGAGCATTCTGGATAATGGGTCCTATACCTGTACCTGTACTTGACCCCAACTAAGATATAATTACCCCTTATTGGGGGCAGAACAGCCCTATTGGGTTTATTTAATGGTTAAATGATTCCCTTTTCTCTGTAATAATAAAACAGTACCTGTACTTGATCCCAACTAAGATATAATTACCCCTTATTGGGGGCAGAACAGCCCTATTGGGTTTATTTCATGGTTAAATGATTCCCTTTTCTCTGTAATAATAAAACAGTACCTGTACTTGATCCCAACTAAGATATAATTACCCCTTATTCGGGCAGAACAGCCCTATTGGGTTTATTTAATGGTTAAATGATTCCCTTTTCTCTGTAATAATAAAACAGTACCTGTACTTGATCCCAACTAAGATATAATTACCCCTTATTGGAGTCAAAACAAGCCTATTTGTTTTAATTAATATTTAAATGATTTTTAGCAGACTTAAGTCAGGGATATCCAAATTATGGAAAGATCCCTTATCCGGAAAAAATTCCAGGTCCCAAGCATTGTGGATAACAAGTCCCATACCTGTATTTGAAAAAAAATCTCACGCAGTAGTTTGATAGAAATCATATTTCTAAATATATATATTCTATAATATATATTGTTGTGTAATAAAATCACTAGGTTTGCTCAGGAGCAGTAACACATAGCAACCAATCAGCAGGTAGAATTTACTGGTCACCTGTTTAAATGCTAACATCTTATTGGTTGCTATGGGTTAATTCTCCTGGGCAAACTTAGTGCCTTTTATTAATATATGGGTGTCAGTACTTATGTGAAATAATTGCTGATTATTGTCTGCCAAGGCCTTCTTTGCACTAGTATTTGTGTGTGATATGTGATATGTATGTGATATGTATGCGATATGTATGTGATATGTATGTGATATGTATGTGATATGTATGAGATATGTATGTGATATGTATGTGATATGTATGTGATATGTATGTGATATGTATGAGATATGTATGTGATATGTATGTGATATGTATGAGATATGTATGTGATATGTATGTGATATGTATGTGATATGTATGTGATATGTATGAGATATGTATGTGATATGTATGTGATATGTATGAGATATGTATGAGATATGTATGTGATATGTATGTGATATGTATGAGATATGTATGTGATATGTATGTGATATGTATGAGATATGTATGTGATATGTATGGTTGATGTGATGTTGTGTTTGATGAGTGCATCCTTTTATTGTACAAGCTGTAGGAAAATATTTGCCCTTTACACCTATTTCTTAATAATAATAATACCAAGTTCTTTGTCATTTGTATTGCGTCTATAAAGCTCTTTGCCATATCCTGTAGGAATGTGTGAATGTAATAAATATCCTAAAGTTCACTGAAATGGCTCATGATTCAAAGGAACCCAAAGTCCATGACATACACGTATGTGAGCAGAATAGCGCTATTCCCATACATAAATATGGTGCCTTGACTCACACAGTAATACACGTCTGCAAGATCAATATCAAAACTATGCATTTCAAGCAGCACAGATGCCTTTCCTATAAACTGGGAATCATTTCCTTCCGGAAAGTAGGCGTGAAATCAAAATTTCATGATAACATAGAACAGAGCAGATCTGAAACAGCGGGAGAAACATATTAATATCTCCAGCGGGAAGCTTGGGCACAATGCAAACACTGCCCCGCTAGTCACCCCTGCATCAAAGCCAAATATATCTATATGTTCCGCCATGTCTGGCCTTCTCCTTCACATTTTTCCGGGGCAAAATATTGTGCTGAACATTCCATGGAAAATATTCAGCTGTTCCCGATGGGCAGATTTAATAAAGTGCTTTTGTCCTGATTTTTTGCTCCATTTTGACTACAAAGATTTTTTTTACTCCTGGAAATAATTTTGTTTCACATTTATGTTTTTTTCTTTTTTTTGAAATTTCACCTTTAGGTTTTCTTACCATAATTAGTTTGCAAGAACTGAGATGGCAAAACGTGTTATAGTGGGCAAAAATGTTTCAGGTTTTTAAAAAAAAAAATCAATTTTCATTGTCTGAAAAAAATAATTTACGACCTCAAGTGAAAAAAGTGCACTTTGTAATCGGCATGTTTTTTTCCCTATACAATCCAACAATTTTTCCAAGAATTCCATCTTTTTTGGAGTCAGCAGGGGGAAATTAACCTACACAACTTCGGCAGATGCATTAAAATTAAAGCAATTGGGATCACACTTTTTTTTCCTTCTAGGTATTTTCAAGATTAAGGATGGGTTTTTGCTAGTACTTAATTTTTCTGATATTGTTTCTCTAATAATTCTCAAATTTTCCCCCAAATTTTAAAAAATAACTCCCATAATTTGTGATTTATTAATGTATAGTTAACTTTCTTTTGTTAAAGAAAAATTGGCAGGTTTGATCTGTCGAGTACCATTGAGCCCTAAGGAGGCTTAGGATAGTAGAGGAATAGACTAGTCAGTGACAGCCTGTCCTTGATACATTATCAAGGAGAAGCTAATCCCCTCAGTGTTTCCTGTTTCACCCAGTTTCAAAGAGAAGCGATTCCCCTCACTGTTTCCTGTTTCACTCGGTTTCAAGGAGAAGCGATTCCCCTTCTGTTTCCTGTTTTACCCAGTTTCAAGGAGAAGCGATTCCCCTCACTGTTTCCTGTTTCACCCAGTTTCAAGGAGAAGCGATTCCCCTCACTGTTTCCTGTTTCACTCGGTTTCAAGGAGAAGCAATTCCCCTTCTGTTTCCTGTTTCACCCAGTTTCAAGGAGAAGCGATTCCCCTCACTGTTTCCTGTTTCACCCAGTTTCAAGGAGAAGCGATTCCCCTCACTGTTTCCTGTTTTACCCAGTTTCAAGGAGAAGCGATTCCCCTCACTGTTTCCTGTTTCACCCAGTTTCAAGGAGAAGCTAATCCCCTCACTGTTTTCTGTTTCACCCAGTTTCAAGGAGAAGCTAATCCCCTCACTGTTTCCTGTTTCACCCAGTTTCAAGGAGATGCTAATCCCCTCACTGTTTTCTGTTTCACCCAGTTTCAAGGAGAAGCTAATCCCCTCACTGTTTTCTGTTTCACCCAGTTTCAAGGAGAAGCGATTCCCCTCACTGTTTCCTGTTTTACCCAGTTTCAAGGAGAAGCTAATCCCCTCACTGTTTCCTGTTTCACCCAGTTTCAAGGAGAAGCGATTCCCCTCACTGTTTCCTGTTTTACCCAGTTTCAAGGAGAAGCTAATCCCCTCACTGTTTCCTGTTTTACCCAGTTTCAAGGAGATGCTAATTCCCTCACTGTTTTCTGTTTCACCCAGTTTCAAGGAGAAGCTAATCCCCTCGGTGTTTCCTGTTTCACCCAGTTTCAAAGAGAAGCTAATCCCCTCACTGTTTCCTGTTTCACTCAGTTTCAAGGAGAAGCGATTCCCCTCACTGTTTCCTGTTTTACCCAGTTTCAAGGAGAAGCGATTCCCCTCACTGTTTCCTGTTTCACCCAGTTTCAAGGAGAAGCGATTCCCCTCACTGTTTCCTGTTTTACCCAGTTTCAAGGAGAAGCGATTCCCCTCACTGTTTCCTGTTTCACCCAGTTTCAAGGAGAAGCTAATCCCCTCACTGTTTTCTGTTTCAGCCAGTTTCAAGGAGAAGTTAATCCCCTCACTGTTTTCTGTTTCACCCAGTTTCAAGGAGAAGCTAATCCCCTCACTGTTTTCTGTTTCACCCAGTTTCAAGGAGAAGCTAATCCCCTCACTGTTTTCTGTTTCACCCAGTTTCAAGGAGATGCTAATCCCCTCACTGTTTTCTGTTTCACCCAGTTTCAAGGAGAAGCGATTCCCCTCACTGTTTCCTGTTTTACCCAGTTTCAAGGAGAAGCTAATCCCCTCACTGTTTCCTGTTTCACCCAGTTTCAAGGAGAAGTGATTCCCCTCACTGTTTCCTGTTTTACCCAGTTTCAAAGAGAAGCTAATCCCCTAACTGTTTTCTGTTTCACTCAGTTTCAAGGAGAAGCGATTCCCCTCACTGTTTCCTGTTTCACCCAGTTTCAAGGGGAAGCGATTCCCCTCACTGTTTCCTGTTTCACCCAGTTTCAAGGAGAAGCGATTCCCCTCACTGTTTCCTGTTTCACCCAGTTTCAAGGAGAAGCTAATCCCCTCACTGTTTTCTGTTTCACCCAGTTTCAAGGAGAAGCTAATCCCCTTACTGTTTTCTGTTTCACCCAGTTTCAAGGAGAAGCTAATCCCCTTACTGTTTTCTGTTTCACCCAGTTTAAAGGAGAAGCCATCCCCTCACTGTTTTCTGTTTCACCCAGTTTCAAGGAGAAGCTAATCCCCTCACTGTTTTCTGTTTCACCCAGTTTCAAGGAGAAACTAATCCCCTCACTGTTTTCTGTTTCACCCAGTTTAAAGGAGAAGCCATCCCCTCACTGTTTTCTGTTTCACCCAGTTTCAAGGAGAAACTAATCCCCTCACTGTTTTCTGTTTCACCCAGTTTAAAGGAGAAGCCATCCCCTCACTGTTTTCTGTTTCACCCAGTTTCAAGGAGAAGCTAATCCCCTCACTGTTTTCTGTTTCACCCAGTTTCAAGGAGAAGCTAATCCCCTCACTGTTTTCTGTTTCACCCAGTTTCAAGGAGAAGCGATTCCCCTCACTGTTTTCTGTTTCACCCAGTTTCAAGGAGATGCTAATCCCCTCACTGTTTTCTGTTTCACCCAGTTTCAAGGAGAAGCTAATCCCCTCACTGTTTTCTGTTTCACCTAGTTTCAAGGAGAAGCTAATCCCCTCACTGTTTTCTGTTTCACCCAGTTTCAAGGAGATGCTAATCCCCTCACTGTTTTCTGTTTCACCCAGTTTCAAGGAGAAGTTAATCCCCTCACTGTTTTCTGTTTCACCCAGTTTCAAGGAGAAGCGATTCCCCTCACTGTTTTCTGTTTCACCCAGTTTCAAGGAGATGCTAATCCCCTCACTGTTTTCTGTTTCACCCAGTTTCAAGGAGAAGCTAATCCCCTCACTGTTTTCTGTTTCACCCAGTTTCAAGGAGAAGCTTATCCCCTCAGTTTTTTGGTTTACCCAGTTTCAAGGAGAAGCTAATCCCATCACTGTTTTCTGTTTCACCCAGTTTCAAGGAGAAGCTAATCCCCTCACTGTTTTCTGTTTCACCCAGTTTCAAGGAGATGCTAATCCCCTCACTGTTTTCTGTTTCACCCAGTTTCAAGGAGAAGCTAATCCCCTCACTGTTTTCTGTTTCACCCAGTTTCAAGGAGAAGTTAATCCCCTCACTGTTTTCTGTTTCACTCAGTTTCAAGGAGAAGCTTATCCCCTCACTGTTTTCTGGTTTACCCAGTTTCAAGGAGAAGCTAATCCCCTCACTGTTTTCTGTTTCACCCAGTTTCAAGGAGAAGCTAATCCCCTCACTGTTTTCTGTTTCACCCAGTTTCAAGGAGAAGCGATTCCCCTCACCGTTTTCTGTTTCCCCCAGTTTCAAGGAGAAGGTAATCCCCTCACTGTTTTCTGTTTCACCCAGTTTCAAGGAGAAGCTAATCCCCTCACTGTTTTCTGGTTTACCCAGTTTCAAGGAGAAGCTTATCCCCTCACTGTTTTCTGTTTCACCCAGTTTCAAGGAGAAGCTAATCCCCTCACTGTTTTCTGTTTCACCCAGTTCAAGGAGAAGCGATCCCGCTCACTTTTCTGTTTCACCCAGTTTCAAGGAGATGCTAATCCCCTGCACTGTTTCTGTTTCAACCCAGTTTCAAGGAGAAGCTAATCCCCTCACTGTATTTCTGTTTCACCTAGTTTCAAGGAGAAGCTAATCCCCTCATTGTTTTCTGTTTCACCCAGTTTCAAGGAGATGCTAATCCCCTCACTGTTTTCTGTTTCACCCAGTTTCAAGGAGAAGTTAATCCCCTCACTGTTTTCTGTTTCACCCAGTTTCAAGGAGAAGCGATTCCCCTCACTGTTTTCTGTTTCACCCCAGTTTTCAAGAGATGCTAATCCCTCACTGTTTCTGTTTCACCCAGTTTCAAGGAGAAGCTAATCCCCTGCACTGTTTTCTGTTTACACCAGTTTCAAGGAGAAGCTATCCCTCAGTTTTTTGGTTTACCTCAGTTTCAAGGAGAAGCTAATCCCCTCACTGTTTTCTGTTTTCACCCAGTTTCAAGGAGAAGGCTAATCCCATCACTGTTTCTGTTTCAGCCCATTTCAAGGAGAAGCTAATCCCCTCACTGTTTTCTGTTTCACCAGTTTTCAAGGAGTAATCCCCTGTTTTTTCCCGTTCAGGAGTTCCCCTCACTGTTTTCTGTTTCACTCAGTTTCAAGGAGAAGCTTATCCCCTCACTGTTTTCTGGTTTACCCAGTTTCAAGGAAGAAGCTAATCCCCTCACTGTTTTCCTGTTTCACCCAGTTTTCAAGGAGAAGCTAATCCCCTCATGTTTTTCTGTTTCACCCAGTTTCAAGGAGTAAGCGATTCCCCTCACCGTTTTCTGTTTCCCCCAGTTTCCAAGGAGAAGGTAATCCCCTCACTGTTTCTCGTTTCACCCAGTTCAAGGAGAAGGCTAATCCCCTCACTGTTTTCTGGTTACCCAGTTTCAAGGAGAAGCTTATCCCCTCATGTTTTAACTGTTTCACCCAGTTTCAAGGAGAAGCTTATCCCCTCACTGTTTTCTGTTTCACCCAGTTTCAAGGAGAAGCTAATCCCCTCACTGTTTTCTGTTTCATCCCAGTTTTCAAGGAGAAGTTAATCCCCCTCACTGTTTTCCTGTTTCACCCAGTTTCAAGGAGAAGCTAATCCCCTCACGTGTTTTCTGTTTCACCCAGTTTCAAGGAGAAACTTATCGCCTCACTGTTTTCTGTTTCACCCCAGTTTCCAAGGAGAAAACGAATCCCCTCCACTGTTTTCTGTTTCACGCCAGGTTTTCAATGGAGATCAAGCCTAATCTCCTCACTGTTTTCTGTTTCACCCAGTTTCAAGGAGAAGCTAATCCCCTCACTGTTTTCTGTTTCACCCAGTTTCAAGGAGAAGCTAATCTCCTCACTGTTTTCTGTTTCACCCAGTTTCAAGGAGAAGCTAATCCCCTCACTGTTTTCTGTTTCACCCAGTTTCAAGGAGAAGCTAATCCCCTCACTGTTTTCTTTTTCACCCAGTTTCAAGGAGGAGCTAATCCCCTCTTTAGTAAATCAGTCTCTATGTGTGAGAAATTCCCACTTTTCTGGAGCGTTTGTAAACAAAAAAAATGTTGTCAATAATAGTAAATGCCCCACAAAATAAATAATATTACACACAGTAAATAAAACTCAATTAATACACAGGGGCAAGCGGGTTTGCTCAAGAAAAGTTTAGAAAGGTAAAAAAAAATTTTTCTCAATAGAATATTCCTAAAGTAATAGTAATATTTCCAAACAATATAAAGAGTAGCCAAGTGAAGATAGAACAGAAGGAATGCACAAACCTCAGGCCGACTTGTTCACATAACTGACTGATAACCGAAAGGAAGCAGAAAGTTCAATGTTCAAATTGGGAAAAGACACTCAAAAATTTCAATTTAATTCTATGGGGAGAACTTGGTGGACCTTTACTTTGGCATAAATTACTTCATTACATGTCATTCAAATCCTTTTGGTATCACACAGATTCATTTATACTCATGCTAGAACAAAATACTTTCTTATTCTTTAGGGAAATGGGGCAACAAGCTGCTAAAATTGACTTCATTTATTGTGAGACATTTACTCTGCAAGCCAAAACAATGACTCCACTTTGGTGCTAAAAAGCCCTGTTTCTTATGATTTATTGTGATTACCCAGCGACGCTATAAGTCATGGTTATTCTGCATAGAATTTGGGGGAGAAAACTAAAATTGACTTCATTCAATTACAAAACGATCCAAATTGAAAAAGTACAAACAAAAAACCCCCAAAAAAGTGAAAACCACTACTTTTTCATATTGTCACACAAAGGAAAGAATAAAAAAAAAAACAGAAAACCCTTAAAACCACAAAGGACACCTGCCATTGAATTCTAGACAGCTTTTAGATGGCTTATTTTTTCTTTTGGATTTTTTGCAGTTTTTTTCCGCCAACAAAATAGTAGTTTTGCACAAAAAAATGAATCATGAAAAAAAAAATCAAATGTTAGTAAGTGCCCCTCCTGGAGTCATTTTTAAATGCAGCTGCAGTGAGCAAAGTGTAATATCGGACCCAATTGACCATGGTTTTTGGACATAACGCAAGGTTTTTTTGAACAAATCAAGGGTAATTGCAGTCATGTGTGAATGTGCACCCACCACAATTGTGTCCAGTGTATTACAATGTGTGCAATTGTATTTATAATAGTTATTATAATTTATAATAGTTATTATGATAGTGAGGATTGTGCCATTTCCAGTGTCTAAAATTACTTCTTGCTGTGATTCTTTGGACACAAGCCGGCTCTACCTATTGACTCAGGAACCTTGTAATTACCGCCCTCGGTGACAGTAGCACTAGAGTTCTTCAGCATTATTAGATCCATTTACACACAATTGGTTAGAAGAGACTGTGTGAACACAATAACGCTTGGCACGGAGTGTGTTTGGGCACAAGTATCTTTAATGAATACCATATTGAATGCTAGTTAAACCACTGCATTTTCAAGCCCTTAAGGGCAAGTGCTCACTGGGCGGATTGTCAGCCTGCGGATAAACGTGTCAATCCGCCAGGTGTGCCCTTGCCCTAAATTGTGTGCAAATTATGTGCAAATTGTGCGCAAATTAGAGAGCTGATTGTGCTAAATACTAGTGATGGGCGAAATGTTTCGCCAGGCATGGATTCGAGGCGAATTTCCGTGTTTTGCCATTGGCGGATTGTTTCGTGAAACGGATGAAAAAACTTGCCGCGGAAAAATTCGCAGCACGTCCAAAAATTGTCGCCGGCATAAAAAAAAGAATAGTCGCGGGCGACAAAATAATAGCTGTGCGACGAAACAATAGCCGCGGGCAACGAAACAATAGCCGCGCGACAGAATAATAGCCGTTGGCGATGAAATAATAGCCGCGTGACAAAATAATAGCCGCGGGCGACAATTTTTTTTGTCGCACAAAATTTTCGCTGTTTCGCAAATTTTTCGCCGTTATAGGATCTTTTGAAAGATTCACAAATTTTTTGGCGAAGCGAAACGGAACAGATTCGCTCATCACTACAAAATACCACTGCATTTACCAGTAGCAACCAATCTGCAATTATTTGCTGAATCACAATTTTTTTTGCATGGATTCGCAGTGAATTTGCGCATTTCACCATTAGTGAATTGTTGCATGAAACTTCAGTGAAAATTTGCTGTGGAAAAAATTCGCAGTGCATAAAAAAATTTAGTTGCGAGTCAAATTGGGCACGTTCACATCAAAAAAGCATGGGCGACAAAGATGCGGGGACAAGAAAAGACGCAGGCGACCAAAAAAAATCGTGCAACAAATGCGTTTCGCAAAAATTTTGCCGCTTTGCGAATCTTCTTGCGGTTTCGCACTTTTTATGGCAAAGCGAAACAGAGATTCTCTCATCACTACTCGGGACAGATTCGCTCATCACTACTGATCACAGCAGGAAGGGCAAGGAGACCCATGGAGGCCAATTTATCAAAAATCTATCAAAAAAAAAATTCACCAAACTAAAATATGCACTTATTTACTAAAAAAAAAAATCTTGAATCTCAAAAACTCAGAGCAATTTTGCAAAGATCAATGTTGAACCTATATTGGTGAATGAGCGCCTCCATACAGGTTAAAGTGATACTAACACGAAAAAACAACTTTTTAAATTAAGTAATTGTCACTTGAAGTCCCTAAACCTGACTGTTTTGCCAACCTAACTGTCCCTTCTCAGCCTGTCAGTTATAGCTTCTAATGCTAACAGCCTACTGCTGCACAAATATGGCAGCCCCCTCATAGAGGAACATGGGGGATCAGATAGGGAATGTAAAAGTATCAGGAAATACTTTTATAGCAAAATTATAAAGCTCCTGCAAAGACAGTGTTATGATAGAAATAAAAAAAAAGGTTTCATTTCTGGTGTCAGTATCTCTTTAATATCAGGTGAGTATGTACTGAGTGCCATCAGTGTCATTATGGTATAATTGCCAGCTCCCCATATTAAAGTAATAAGGGATGATTTATCAAATGCAGAAGTGAAGGATTTCCAGCAGTTCAATAATTTTTCCATTTATCTAAAGCTTTTTTCACTAAAGTATCAATGGCTGAAGAAAGAAGACCTACTGTATCACTTTTATTAATGGTG
The DNA here is from genome assembly GCF_000004195.4 of Xenopus tropicalis. Taxonomy (NCBI): domain Eukaryota; kingdom Metazoa; phylum Chordata; class Amphibia; order Anura; family Pipidae; genus Xenopus; species Xenopus tropicalis. The sequence continues at coordinate 199,788,322 of NC_030677.2, read as the reverse complement.
ATAAAGCAGAAGATGCCATTTATTTTAGTGGAAAATGATGCCGTATAGTGATCCACCATCAAAACTGTTGTTTATATATACTAAAAATGAATCATATATTCTAATTTAACATAACAGTTTTACCTTCCTCAACAATGTACCCGATAACTCTTACCTTATTGGATCCCTGAATAGAAACCAATTTAATCAAAAATTCATACAGTTCCCTTCCTGGATATAATTAATTCTAACAACGGCAATCAATCAGTTCTGACTCAATTAGATCTAAAACATAAATCATGTAAATATCACATGGTGCAAATGTTTATTTATTCTCAGATCACCAATCAGCGGCGCCAGAGAAGTCATTTTAGGAAATGTGAAAGATGAAGACATGTCTTTAGTTCATCTATTCCAACTGAATAAAATAACATACATTTGGAATTATCACAGATCCAGATATTCTTGGTTTTGAAGTTTATTGGCTTGTGGTTAATGGGATCTGTCATAGTATGAAATGCTTATAGACCGGTTTATCACACAAAAAATAAATGAAAATGTCAACTTAGAAGCCGAAAAGGTATTTTTTGGTTTCAGAAGCTTTGACCTGATTGGTCAGCAGTTCCAAAATAGTTGGCAAATGATTGCTCATCTATATCAAAATACAAAACTAAGAGGCAGATTTATTGAAATGTAAGATTAGAGCTCGCCGCCCACTTTCTATTCATTCCTAGGGGATTTTTAGATTACATTACATTACATTAACATTTATTTATAAAGCACCAACATATCCCGCAGCGCTGTACAATAAGTGGGTTTCATACATTGGACATACAGAGTAACATATAAAGCAATCAGTAACCGATACAAGAGGTGAAGAGGGCCCTGCCCAAAAGAGCTTACAATCTACAAGGAGAAAGGGTTGAGACACAAGGGGGCACATTTACTTACCCACGAACGGGCTGAATGCGTCCGATTGCGTTTTTTTCGTAATGATCGGTATTTTGCGATTTTTCGGAAAATTGTCGTGACTTTTTTGTAGCCATTCCGAAAGTTGCGCAAAATGTTGCGATTTTTTCGTAGCGTTAAAACTTGCGCGAAAAGTCGCGACGTTTTCGCAGCTTTCGCGCCGAGTACGAAAGATTTGGATTCATTCAAGCTTCAGTATGGTGACTTTTCTTGGGCCAGGTTGGAGCTGCAGGGTGCCATTGAGCCCTATGGGTGACTTTCCTTGGGCCGGGTTGGAGCTGCAGAGTGCCATTGAGCCCTATGGGAGACTTTCCTTGGGCCAGGTTGGAGCTGCAGAGTGCCATTGAGCCCTATGGGAGGCTTTCCTTGGGCCGGGTTGGAGCTGCAGAGTGCCATTGAGCCCTATGGGAGGCTTTCCTTGGGCCGGGTTGGAGCTGCAGAGTACCATTGAGCCCTATGGGAGAGTTTCCTTGGGCCGGGTTGGAGCTGCAGAGTGCCATTGAGCCCTATGGGAGACTTTCCTTGGGCCGGGTTGGAGCTGCAGAGTGCCATTGAGCCCTATGGGAGACTTTCGTTGGGCCAGGTTGGAGCTGCAGAGTGCCATTGAGCCCTATGGGAGGCTTTCCTTGGGCCGGGTTGGAGCTGCAGAATGCCATTGAGCCCTATGGGAGACTTTCCTTGGGCGGGGATGGAGCTGCAGAGTGCCATTGAGCCCTATGGGAGACTTTCCTTGGGCCGGGTTGGAGCTGCAGAGTGCCATTGAGCCCTATGGGAGACTTTCCTTGGGCCGGGTTGGAGCTGCAGAGTGCCATTGAGCCCTATGGGAGACTTTCCTTGGGCCGGGTTGGAGCTGCAGAGTGCCATTGAGCCCTATGGGAGACTTTACTTGGGCCGGGTTGGAGCTGCAGAATGCCATTGAGCCCTATGGGAGGCTTTCCTTGGGCCGGGTTGGAGCTGCAGAGTGCCATTGAGCCCTATGCGAGACTTTCCTTGGGCCGGGTTGGAGCTGCAGAGTGCCATTGAGCCCTATGGGAGACTTTCCTTGGGCCAGGTTGGAGCTGTAGAGTGCCATTGAGCCCTATGGGAGACTTTCCTTGGGCCAGGCTGGAGCTGCAGAGTGCCATTGAGCCCTATGGGAGGCTTTCCTTGGGCCGGGTTGGAGCTGCAGAGTGCCATTGAGCCCTATGGGAGGCTTTCCTTGGGCCGGGTTGGAGCTGCAGAGTGCCATTGAGCCCTATGCGAGACTTTCCTTGGGCCGGGTTGGAGCTGCAGAGTGCCATTGAGCCCTATGGGAGACTTTCCTTGGGCCAGGTTGGAGCTGTAGAGTGCCATTGAGCCCTATGGGAGACTTTCCTTGGGCCAGGTTGGAGCTGCAGAGTGCCATTGAGCCCTATGGGAGGCTTTCCTTGGGCCGGGTTGGAGCTGCAGGGTGCCATTGAGTCCTATGGGAGACTTTCCTTGGGCCGGGTTGGAGCTGCAGGGTGCCATTGAGTCCTATGGGAGGCTTCCAAAATCATGCTAAGTCTGAAAGTTTCGCCCGCCGCTTACGGGCGCTCAATACGAAAAAGTTGCGACAAGATCGTAATGGCTACAAAAAACTCGCGTTTTTTCGCGCAAGTTGTAATGGTTACGAAAAAGTCGCGACAATTTCCGAAAGGTCGTAAAGGCAACGAAAAAAACGCAAAAAATACGAAAAAGTCACAAAATGTTTGTTTTCCAATCGGAATTTTTCCAATTCGGATTCGAATTCGTGTCTTAGTAAATCAGCCCCAAGGTGTGGTTTATCAATGGATGAAAGTTAGAGTTTATTATTTGATAAAAATGCTTCTACAAATCCCATAGAAATGAATAAAACATGGGCGAATGTTTCTGTGGTGAGCTCTATTCTCACATTTTAATAAATCTGCTAAAAGTCCAGTTTATACTAATGCCAATTATATGGGGTAAGGTTTTTTTTTTAAAAAAATACATTGGACAATGCCTCCTCTACTTGGTATTACAATGAATATAGAATCTAGACAAAAACAAAAACAAAAAGATTTCAAGGCAACTCAAACTCAAATCAAAGGGAGGAAAATGACCGTAAGTGTTTAGGTTTGATCGATTCTTTTTTTTTTTTTTTTTCCCCTTTAAAAACAAAGTCATTCTGGAGACTGTAACAGGAGCGGCAGTTAGAAGCAAAAATATAACACAACCCGCTGGTTGATTTGCAGACCAAGCAAAATATCATTTTTGCAGGAAATTGGTGGTTTACTGTAAATGAAAATACCCCAGGAGATCAATCCAACTCATCTACAGAGGGACCCATTTATCTACAGAAATCAGCCTTCCCCTTTCCAAAGCTTCAATACTTGTCTGAAGATTCTGTTCCATGCAGATGTTCTGTGATGTTCAGAACCTTTAATCCTGCTCTTATAGCTGACAACTACCCAGAGCCTCATTGTAAGGTCAATTAAACCGCCCATTTCATTATGGATTATCCTGATTTACTGAGCTGCTAGTTTGACATTTAGTACATAGGTTGGAAAAGGTCAAAGGCACAACTGTCTCACAGGATCAGACTGTTTAGAATCATTTTGTATGTTTTTTTTTCTTTATATCATATGGGCAGGATCCACAAAGTCAATCACATTCTGTAAAATAAAAATCGTCTATTGTCGATGCCCAGAAAAATAATGAGCTATTCACAAAAATATAACATCTTGGGAAAGAGGCCAAAGACACAAGACTTCTCTAAAGGTGGCCATACACGTCAAGATCCGCTCTCTTGGCAAGGTCACCAAGTGAGTGGATCTTCTCCCGATATCCCCACCTACGGGTGGGAGATATGGGGGGAATTAAGGTTAATTCGATCCTTTGGCCCTGGGGCCAAACGATCGAATTATAATGATGGTAATGGGGCAGTCGGTTTGGGGACCGCATAAAAGAGCCAATGTGGTCCCTGATCCGACTGAATTTTTTAACCTGCCCAATCGATATCTGGCTGACTTTAGGCCAGATGTCGATTGGGCAGGACCATCGTTTGTGCCCCTACATGGGCCGATAAGCTGCTGAGATGGTCTAAGGGACCAATATCGCAGCTACAATCGGCCCGTGTATGGGGACCTTAAAGGAACAGTAACACCAAAAAATGAAAGAGCTTTAAAGTAATAAAAATATAATGCACTGTTGCCATTTTGTCCTGTTTTGCTTCCCTGAAAAATTCCCAAACCTGCCGAAAAATTCCCAAAACAGTGAGAAACATGTAAAATGCAGCCACCGCATGAATTTTTTGACACAACCGCAACTTTTTGACATGTCCATGACTTATTTGACTTTTTTTAAATGACCGCAAATTTTTCCTTACTTCCCTGATTTTTGTGGTGGCAAATTTTTGTGACAGTTTTGCAAAAAAATTACCAATGGCGAAATGCTAAATTTCACAGCAAATCCATGCCCTGCAGAAAAAAAATTCACTCATCACTATTTTCGATCATTAGCTCTTAAATTGAAACTCTTAGAAGTAAAACTCAGTACAGGTTACTGCTTACATTTTTAAACTTTAGGCCAGATGTTGATTGGGCAGGACCATCGTTTGTGCCCCTACATGGGCCGATAAGCTGCTGAGATGGTCTAAGGGACCAATATCGGCAGCTACAATCGGCCCGTGTATGGGGACCTTAAGGAAGTATTAATCATATCACATACATTATGGAGAAACTATCTGAAATTTTTTAAAGTAGATTTTAAATTAGTCATGAGCAGTGATGGGCAAAATAATTCATCAGGCATGGATTCGCGGGCATTCGTTTTGCCATTGGCGGATTGTTGCACGAAACGGGCGAAAAACTGTGCAGCAGAAAAATTGTCACCCACATTAAAAAAATTGTATCTAAAAAGTTACGCGCATTTTTTTTACACGCGCGCAATATTTTTTTTGACGCGCTATATTTTCACCGTTTGATTCGCAAATTTTTCGGCAAAGCAAAACAGGGCAGGTTTGCTCATCACAAGTAGTGAAACAGCGAAAAATTTGCGAAACGCATTTGTCGCGCAATTTTTTTTTGCCCATGTCTTTTTTGCCGCCCGCGTCTATTTTTTGTCGTCCACGCTTTTTTTGTGACCATGCCTTTTTTGGTGTGACCACGCCCCTTTTTTACGCGACCGCGCCCAATTTGACGCGTAACAAAAAAAATATTCTGCAGGACTAATTTTTTCACTGTAAATTTTCGTGGAAGTTTCGCGAAACAATTCGGCAAAGGCGAAATGCGGAAATTCTCTGCAAATCCATGCCTGACAAAAAAATTCACTCATCACTAAACACAAGTCATTTTGTCCTGTTTTGCTTCCCCGAAAAATTCCCAAACCTGCCAAAAAATTCCCAAAACAGTGAGAAACATGTAAAATGCAGCCACCGCATGAATTTTTTGACACAACCGCAACTTTTTGACATGTCCATGACTTATTTGACGTGACCGTGACTTTTTTTAAATGACCACAAATTTTTCCTTACTTCCCTGATTTTTGTGGTGGCAAATTTTTGTGACAGTTTTGCAAAAAAATTACCAATGGCGAAATGCAAAATTTCACAGCAAATCCATGCCCTGCAGAAAATTTCAAAAATTTGTTGCGGCGGGGTGGCATGCTGCCCTAGGCCCGGGCCTTTGTGGCCTCTCCACAAATCCGAGCCTGGCAAATGTAATATTTATTTCATTTTTCTAAGAATACAGTTGGGTTATGGGTTTCTAGGTAGGGCAGATTTGATTATAACCAAGAAGCCATTTTAGGTCATGACCTAGCCCAGGCCACACCCCCATCAATTTTATTTTTTTGTTCCTTGTTTGGGATTGTCCCACCAAAATGGACAGCTGGGAGGTCTGTGTTTGCTGGACTTCAAGTTTGTTGATCATTAGTGGAGGAATGTGGTACTCGATAGAGGATTAGATACAGATGTTGCAGGAGAAAGCTGCTCTCTGGGAAACACATGAAAAACTCTTCTGCCAAACGTTACAGCCAGGACTATTTTATTGCTGTCTTTAGATTTAACTGCTTTTATCCCACTCATGTGAGTCATATTTTTACTAAACAATTTACTTTCCGTCACAAATTGAACTGACAGATTTTCAGCAGCAAATCACGTTTTCACTTATATATGGTATCTGCTATTTTCAATTCAATTTGCAAAGTAATAGGAAATTAACCAATAGTGATGAGCGAATCTATCCCATTTCACGTCGCCACAAAATGACTAGAAAATCCAAAAAACAGCAAAAAATCAGCGAAACGAATTTGTTGCGCAACTTTTTTGTCACCCACGTCTTTTTTTTTGTTGCCCGCTTCTTTTTTTGGTGTGATCGCACCTATTTTGATGCGACCGCACCCAATTTTGACACAACTTCACGAAACAATTCTCCAATGGCGAAATGTAGAAATTCACTGCAAATCCATGCCTGGCCAAAAAAATTGCTCATCACTATTAACTATTAATTGAGTGTTTAGGCATAAAGGAGCCTATCTTTGCTTTGCCTTACTGTAGCCTTGGTTCATTCCCTAGGTTCTGCCCTCATACTTGGGGGGTGGTTTATTTATGATTGAATTTGAATTTTTGCTGTGATTCAAATCTTTTTGCACTAAAACTCACAAATTTTAATTATGGTTTAAAAACTCAAATGTTTGCGAGTTCATGTAGAAGTCAATGGGAGTTTTCCTGGGCAAAATGAATTTGGTTTGTTAATTCAAGCTTTTTGAGTTTTTCAAATTTATTTGAGGGTTTGTAGATCCATAGAAATGATGTGTAGGACACAAATTCAATCACATCCCGGGATCCTAAGGTTGTTCCTGTTATAGAGAAAAAGAAAAGGGCGAGTAAGAATTGATTAAGGACAATTAGGGGCACATTTACTAACCCACGAACGGGCCGAATGCGTCCGATTGCGTTTTTCTCGTAATGATCGGTAATTTTGCGATTTTTTCGACATCTTTACGATTTTTGCGTAAAAACGCTATTTTTTTTGGCGTCTTTACGATTTTTGCGTAAAAACGCGAGTTTTTCGGAGCCATTACGAAAGTTGTGCAAAGTCGCGATTTTTTCGTAGCGTTAACACTTGCGCGCAAAGTCGCGCCTTTTTCGTAGCGTTAAAACTTAAAAGGCGCGACGTTTCGTGCAAGTTTTAACGCTACGAAAAAATCGCGACTTTGCCCAACTTTCGTAATGGCTACGAAAAACTTGCGTTTTTACGCAAAAATCGTAAAGACGCCGAAAAACTCGCGTTTTTACGCAAAAATCGTAAAGACGCCAAAAAACTCGCGTTTTTACGCAAAAATCGTAAAGATGCCGGAAAAAATCGCGTTTTTACGCAAAAATCGTAAAGACGCCGAAAAAATCGCAAAAAATACGAAAAAGTCGCAAAATGTTCGTTTCCAATCGGAATTTTTCCAATTCGGATTCGAAATCGTGTCTTAGTAAATCAGCCCCTTAGAGTGTCTTCTTCCAACAATGTCTTTGGGTCTCGAGACTTCTGACATTAATTGGCCTGACCGTTCAGTAGTCACAATGTGTGAAGCGCTTTGTACCTGGACGGAATGCGTTTTAAAACTGGACTTGGGCTGGAGAGAAATCCTCAAGACAGTGGATCAGAATTGCAATTATTTTATAGAAAACGTAAGATTTTTTTTTTACACTTTTTACTTTTATACAGAAAGAACATTTTTACAGACAGTGTTCTTCAAAGAACCTGCATTAATCATTTCTACTGCAACTGCGCTAGCGAGTTATGGGATATTTATTAGTCATTATTGATTTTCTTACACTGGGATATGTATATTGTACAAAGCATTAAGGCAGGAGAAGTTCATGAAATACAATCAGCTGCATTGAATAAAGAAAAATTGGGAATGTCCTGCTTTCAATTCTTCAGCTTTTACAGCTAATGCTGTACCTCCAGTTAAAATGAATAAGGATATAAGACACATAGGTTCAAACTGTAGTCTCTTAGCTATTGCTGGACTTCAACTCCCTACTTTCCTAGAGTGACCTGGCTCATTCTGAGACAGGGTTATACCAACGGCCATCCACCCAGCTGTCTTTATAGGCTGTTCCGAAGTTTTACTAGTCGTAGACCAACTATAGTTACAGGGCTGCAGGAAGAACCTTTCTTATATAAGCAGTCACTTTAAAGGAAAACTATACCCCCCAAACAATGTAGGTGTCAATAAAAATATATTGCATAAACAGCTCATATGTAAAACCCTGCTTCATCTAAATAAACCATTTTCATATAAATATACTTTTTAGTAGTATGTGCCATTGGGTAATCCTAAATAGAAAACTGCCATTTTATGTACTAAGGGCCGCCCCCTGGGATCATAGGATTCACAGTGCACACAAACAAGCCAAGGCACACATACATGCTAGGCCCCATCAGCCAATGAATGGGCAGAGTTCTGCCTTTTACTCCCACACTACTTCCTGTTACAGTTAGAGCTGCATCACTTCCTGTCAGCTGATCTCTGAGGGAGCACACAGCCCATCACTAAATGGCGGCTCAAGGGAAAGGATGTAAAAGGGCAATATTTACTGATATATATATTCCAGTTTGGTAAGATTCTTTTATAGGTCACTTAATGTAATATAAACTATCTGTTGTTTAAGTATTCATTCTGGGGGTATAGTTGTCCTTTAAATGACCAAAATAAAAAGGATGACAATCCATTCCAACAGTTTATTTATCCTTTACACTTATGACAATACAGTCTACCTGTATGTTGGATGATTTGGCACTGAACATGTGACTGTATCTAAGCCAACATGGATTGCTAGGGTTGGATAAAGGACAGTGCCTGCCCCCCGTGTTCCTCAAATGAGCATTCTAATGCAATGCCATGTGTGTAATGGCAGGAGGTGGATAGATAGGGGTCATTGCCAAAGATCCTGGATGGACAGACAGCCTTTCTATCTGGGGTCTGGTCACGCTTTGCACCTTGTGTCTAGTAGACAAAATCCAGCATCACTCAATAACTTGAGTGTCCTAATGGTGCACATCTTTGGGGATGGGCAGGGTAGGGGGCATCTATGTGGATGAATAGGGCCCTGCAGGCAGCGCTGTATTTATGTGGCAAACAGAGGTCTCTACAGCAATTCTGTTTCCTGCATGGTGGGGAGTAAAATTTATGGCGGGTTGTGCCCATTTTTTTTTTTGCACTTTGTAGCAAATAACTAATATTCTGTTTTAGAACAGGAGCTCTATTAATTTGCAGCAACCATGTTCCTGTACCTTGATATTGCTTGTATCCCAAGGGAAGTAATACTGACATCTGGCCCCTTTCTTATAACCAATAAAATCCATTAGATAGCAGATATCCTTTATATCAGGGATCCCCAACCTTTTATACCCTTGAGTCACGTTTAAATGGAAAAAGTTTTAGAGAGCAACACAAGCATGAAAAAAGTTCTAGAGAGCAACACAAGCATGAAAAAAGTTCCTGGAGGTGCCAAAAAGAACTATAATTGGCTATTTAGCCCCTATGTTGACTGGCAGCCTACGGAAAGCTCTGGTTGGCAATTAGACTGGGGTTTCCAAGCCAGAAATTAAAAAATAAGCCCCTGCTTTGAGGCCACTGGGAGGAACATCCAAGGGGTTGGAGAGCAACATGTTGCCCCATAGCCACTGGTTGGGGATCACTGCTTTATAGAGATGTAGCGAACTGTTCACCGGCGAACTAATTCGCGTGAACATCGGATGTTCGCAAGTCCGCAAATTCGCGAACTTTTGGCGATGTTCGCCATTTTGGGTTCGCCGCGTTTTTTTTGCGCCGCGTTTTTTTGCCTCGGTTTTTTCCGCCGCGTTTTTTCGCCTTTGCGTATACATAGGAATAGCTTGCGGTTTTTTTTTTTTTGCGTTATTTTTTTGCGTTTTTTTTTTGCGTTTTTTTTTTTTGCGTTTTTTTTCAAAGTATTTTTCAGATAAATTTTTGCTTGATCCCCCTCCTGCATGCCACTGTCCAGGTCGTGGCACCCTTTAAACAACTTTAAAATCAGTTTTCTAGCCAGAAATGGCTTTTCTAGGTTTTAAAGTTCGCCTTCCCATTGAAGTCTATGGGGTTCGCAAAGTTCGCGAATATTCACAAGTTTTGGTGAAAGTCCGCGAACAGGTTCGCGAACATTTTTGGCGATGTTCGCTACATCCCTGCTGCTTTATATGTATTATAATGGACCTTAGAAGTCACTACAAATACAGGACCTTGCACTGATGCTTTGCCCCTCTATGTGCCCATACAACTCCTGTGTGACTTAACATCCAGAGAATCCACAGCAGGGAATATACACACAAAGGGACTGCAGAACCAATAAGAGAATCATTGTTTGGAGCTGTTGGTTAAGGCTGGTATAGACATGTCTAATTCATGCTTTGATTTTCTCATTTCAGTGGACGGGAGAATGCCTAGTGTTGTGTGATAAACGTAGCTCACACCAATGCACAGCCCTGCGCTACGGTAATTACTGCTTGTCTGATTCGCTTCTGTATGCCGCGTTAGTCAGCATATACTGGGGAACCTGATATATTTATCTTTTAGGTTCAAATGTTATTTAAAATAAATAAATCTGACAGACATTGATGTTCTTATATATAAGTAGCTTAGCAACGTATTGATTAGGCTTTGCCCACATCAAAGCTATTGATGTGCTTATGCACTAAATGTGTTTTATGTGCCGGGATCAGGTGCTTCTCTCAGTCGATGGGGTTTACATTACTATGGTTCTTCTGCTTTTCAGCTGAATAATCAGATTGGGACTGTAGCCTGTGTCTTATGCAACTGATTGCCGATCAAAGAGTGCCAGATGGCATAAGAACTAACAGGATTGATGTTTGGAACACTTGTTTCTCAGCACTGTGGATTTTACATCATTAGGAACTGATTTCCTTGGGATGGCACTCTATTTTATAAAGCAGTGGATATTTGGTGATACAGAGCCCAAGGTCAAGACTCAGGAGGCTTTGAAAATGAGGCGGCTGTGCTACTGCATGCAAGCATGAACCCAACTTCCTAAGCCTCCTACGTTAGTCTGCATGGGCAGATCCTAAGCCTCCTACATTAATCTGCATTGGCGGAACCTAAGCCTCCTATGCTAGTCTGCATGGACGGATCCTAAGCCTCCTAAATTAGTCTGCATGGGCAGATCCTAAGCCTCCTTCATTAGTCTGCATGGGCGAATCCTAAGCCTCCTTCATTAGTCTGCATGGGTGGATCCTAAGCCTCCTTCATTAGTCTGCATGGGCAGATCCTAAACCTCCTTCATTAGTCTGCATGGGCGGAACCTAAGCCTCCTACATTAATCTGCATGGGCGGATCCTAAGCCTCCTAAATTAGTCTGCATGGGCAGATCCTAAGCCTCCTTCATTAGTCTGCATGGGCGAATCCTAAGCCTCCTTCATTAGTCTGCATGGGTGGATCCTAAGCCTCCTTCATTAGTCTGCATGGGCGGAACCTAAGCCTCCTACATTAATCTGCATGGGCGGATCCTAAGCCTCCTTCATTAGTCTGCTTGGGCGGAACCTAAAGCTCCTACATTAGTCTGCGTTGGCGGATCCTAAGCCTCCTACGTCAGTCTGCATTGGCGGATCCTAACCCTCCTACATTAGTCTGCATGGGAGGATCCTAAACCTTACTACATTAGTCTGTATGGGAGGATCCTAAGCCTCCTACGTTAGTCTGCCTGGCCGGATCCTAAGCCTCCTACATTAGTCTGCATGGGTGGATCCTAAGCCTCCTAAGTTAGTCGGCATGGGTGGATCCTAAGCCTCCTACATTAGTCTGCATGGGCGGATCCTAAGCCTCCTACATTAGTCTGCATGGGCGGATCCTAAGCCTTCTATGTTAGTCTGCATGGGCGGATCCTAAGCCTCCTATCTTAGTCTTCATGGGCGGATCCTTAGCCTCCTATGTTAGTCTGCATGGGCGGATCCTAAGCCTTCTACATTAGTCTGGGTGATTTTTGTGCTGGGGGGGCTACTTAACCAGGATATTTTGGTCTTGCCTATCTTTATATTTTCAATAAACACAGGACATGTCATAGAACAAAAAGACAGTACCAGCATAATTGATAGCTGCTTAGAAAACACTAACTACAAAATGTGAAGGGAGGATTTTGTACATTGGGAACAAACACGGAGCATCCTTCAATTTTACTGTTTAACGTCTTCCATTATTCTCAGACTAAACCCACTATTGGCCTTTGCCCACCTAAGAATATACAGTAAAGAGATGTAATTCAACACCAGCTTGGGGCTGCAGGATGAACCCTGGAAGAAGCTGAAGTGGAGGATTTGAGTAGGACCCAGTACATGCTGAGGATAATGGTAATGGCATAGCAACCCCATCACTTAATAATGCTACTTAGCATTTCTAGGACATTATTCAAGAAAAGGCACTAAATACAGGGACCGGGGTGGGTCCCGACACCCCAAGAACATCATGGTGTGAGAGGCATTATGTTCAGGCACCACCAGTACATAATACACAGTAAAAACTGTGGGTGCTGACACTCCAGACATATTTTATAAAATAAGAGTGTTTCATGTACAGGGCAAGTTACATTGCTGGTAAATTTGTATCTCCGGCCCCTGCCCTTGCTGGTAAATTTGTATCTCCGGCCCCAGCCCTTGCTGGTGATTAACCAACTGGGCCAGTCAAATACTAACTGAGTGGTAACCCCACCAACTCACATAGACCAAGCGTAATGAAGTGTAGCAAGATGTAATACTTGTGGCCTAATGCCTTGGTGGTTAATTGTCTGATGTAGGGCATTATAATCACTATGGTTGTTCTACCTTCCAGTCTAGGACTCCTCCCTTACCCTCTTGCTTTGTGTAGCTTCCTTAAGCCACTGGTGCTCTGGTCCCTACAACAGGTTTTTATAAAAAGGGAAAATAATAAAGAACTAACAAATGTTACTTTATTGTTCATAGTACAGTAGGATTATTGATAAAGCCGACAAGTAGATAATTACTGTAGCTCATCGGTATATAACCCCTCCCTTCCATCTTTGTTGTGACTGTTTTGGAAGATGGAGTAGCATGTTCAGTACAAGCCCTGTTCATTGCGAACATGGGAGTGTACTGGCCCTTTATGTTAAACAGTGAAGTGTAATCAGCGGTGGTCAAAATCCATTTATCACTTGAGCAATTCTGTAATGATGTATGGTCTGGTTATGTTATAACAGAGGATTCACACCATCATTTCCTTCAAAGTAACATTTGTAAACCATTTTCTGCCAGTTGCCATTATTCAACCTTATTGAAAAGGAGTGGGGTTTCTTACCACAACTCAATGTGATCCTTGTTAATCCATTCAAGTTATGCAGGCAATCATGGGAAAAAGACCATGTAATTTCTCCTTGTAGGCCAAGGCACATTGGCAGCCCATAACGTAAGGCATAACTTATAGACAGCACGAATTAGAGTAGAAAGTGCTTACTTTCCATGTAATATCCCATTGCACTATGCATGAAGTGACCTTAAATGATGCACTCAGAACTATTTACTATTTTTAAAGTTGTTGATGAAAGGCAGTACTAAATCACATCTGTAGGAAACAAATGAGAGTGTTGTTGGTATGTCTCCTTCTAATAATCAAACGACAGTTAAATTATATGGTATGAACCCACTTCTGTGGACCTGGTAAGTGTTTCACTTAATGCCTGACTAGTGGCTTTAATATCATGTATCAGTGCATCAATGTTGTGTTAAATTTCCACTCTCAAAAACTGTCTAGAATACAACAAGCCTGGAATATCCTCTGCGTTGGTTTTGGATTGGCTTAGGATTGTTTTGCCCCCAATAAGGGGTAATTATATCTTAGTTGGGATCAAGTACAGGTACTGATTTATTATTACAGAGAAAAGGGAATCATTTAACCATTAAATAAACCCAATAGGGCTGTTCTGCCCCCAATAAGGGGTAATTATATCTTAGTTGGGATCAAGTACAGGTACTGTTTTATTATTACAGAGAAAAGGGAATCATTTAACCATTAAATAAACCCAATAGGGCTGTTCTGCCCCCAATAAGGGGTAATTATATCTTAGTTGGGATCAAGTACAGGTACTGTTTTATTATTACAGAGAAAAGGGAATCATTTAACCAGTAAATAAACCCAATAGGGCTGTTCTGCCCCCAATAAGGGGTAATTATATCTTAGTTGGGATCAAGTACAGGTACTGTTTTATTATTACAGAGAAAAGGGAATCATTTAACCAGTAAATAAACCCAATAGGGCTGTTCTGCCCCAATAAGGGGTAATTATATCTTAGTTGGGATCAAGTACAGGTACTGTTTTATTACTACAGAGAAAAAGGAAATCAGGTTTAACATCGTTTGCTTATAACGGAGTCTATGGGAGACGGGCTTTCCATAATTCGGAGCCCATACCTGTATTGCCTGTTTCACTTTCTCTCTGTGGCTTTGAGGCATTTATGGTACTTTTATACTTGTGATGGGATGCTTTGAGATGCTTTGTCCACACATGTAACAAACTGAATGTGACTGGCAGTATCATCTCCCCTGGGGCAGCCATTGATTCAGATGATAATCTGTATAAAATTGCTACAAACAGGGGGATTGGGGGATCCATATCTGAATGGAGTCGTTCCCTTAAGGGCCCACCACCATCAACCGTGATAGCAGCAAACTTGCCCCACCTAGTACCTTCCACCCCACGTCTTATACTTTTAACCCTCTTACAGCCACTCCAAAATGATGTTGCTGGGGGTCCCACAGAGCCCGGGCAGGCAGTGGTTCTGGGTAAGGCCCATGAAGGCTGGGGCCCACCTGGTTTTCTCCCAGTGCCTCACTGTCCCAGTCCGACCCTGGCTACATACATATATGGGGGCTATATAAATAAAGAACAATAATAACTGCAATGAATATGTTTGATGCATGATGGTCTCTCTGAACCCTCTTCCTTTGTTCCATTGGGAGTGACCTTATTTAGGCAGGAGAAGCCTATGACTGGTTTCATTTTATTCATGTCTGACACATTATTTACATCATGCAAAGTTAACATTTAGCAGAATTGCATATTCCAAAGAAGACTTAAATAGGCAGCCCCCCTCCAAATGCATGGAATTTGCATTGCTTTCAATATTCAAAAGTAAACATTTCCCCTTTCAAGCTGATCAAAGCAGCAATGTGTGTCTATGGATGTCACATGTATATTATCTCTCTGTCTCAGGCCTCAGCTGTGAAGGCTCTCTGTATTTATTTCAGAAGATTTATTCTTTACAATGCTTACAATGAATATCTTAACCTTAAGTATATTATATAAGTAATATCATATAAGTATTTATAGGCCCTTGTGCTTGAAAGTAGGCTATGTTCCAGAACCAAGTGCAATATTAAAGAATCTAACGAAACAGGAATATATCAATATATAAATATATAAACAGGAATACATCCATATTTTCCTTAGAGCCGCCATTTAGTGATGGGCTGTGTGCTCCCTCAGAGATCAGCTGACAGGAAGTGATGCAGCTCTAACTGTAACAGGAAGTAGTAATGTGGCGATAAGGATAGTTGCACTAGGAGCGAAAATCAGGCTCAGGGAAAGCTAGCTGAGCAGTCATTTGCTCCACCAGAATAGGAGAACGAAAGGTCACTTTTGGTTGGGAACTTCTATTAGATTCTACTGGGGTATTAAATAGCTGTTTAATAAAAAGTCACCATTTGTCATAAAACAGCATTAAATGCTCATTTAACCCTAGAGTCAATGGAACTGACTAGAGTTGCCAGACTTTTTCTGGCCTGCAGGGGGTGGTGCTGCTAGATGACATCACCGGGGAGGGAAATGGCAGGTCTGTTATGTCACAGGGGGAATGGGTGGATCTATGACATCAGATGTCACATGGGAGAGTTTAAAGGAGAAGGAAAGTCATTTTATTGCCAATAGATTTGCCACATTAGTGCCACCTGGAATGCTATATTTATTCTGCAGAAAGCTTTACCATACCCAAGTAAAGAGCCCTAGGAGCTCCCTCTGATAGCAGCTGCTATTGGTCTTGGTAGCTTCCTGCTGCAGTTATAGCCATTGGTAGCTCAGATCACACATTCCTAAATGAGGGCGGAGTGAGTTCTTATGCATTCTTATGGGAGGGGGGAGCAGGAGAAGGGAGAGAGGAGAGAACTGAGCAGACTCAAGCCCCAAACCTGAAGGAGCCCTAAAAGAGAGGAAGTCTGATACAGAGGAACATGTTCCCAAAAAAGGAGACAAGAAATCCTGTGTTTCTTTTACATAGTTACATAGTTACATAGGGTTGAAAAAAGACCAGTGTCCATCAAGTTCAACCCATCCAAGTAAACCCAGCACACTTAACCCACACCTACCAATCTATACACTCACATACATACACTATATATACAACCACTAGTACTAACTGTAGATATTAGTATCACAATAGCCTTGGATATTCTGATTGATCAAGAACTCATCCAGGCCCCTCTTAAAGGCATTAACAGAATCTGCCATTACCCCATCACTAGGAAGGGCATTCCATAACCTCACTGCCCTCACCGTGAAAAACCCCCTACGCTGCTTCAAATGGAAGCTCCTTTCCTCTAATCTAAAGGGGTGACCTCTGGTGCGCTGATTGTTTTTATGGGAAAAAAGAACATCCCCCAACTGCCTATAATCCCCTCTAATGTACTTGTACAGAGTAATCATGTCCCCTCGCAAGCGCCTCTTTTCCAGAGAAAACAACCCCAACCTCGACAGTCTCACCTCATAGTTTAAATCTTCCATCCCCTTAACCAGTTTAGTTGCAGTCTCTGCACTCTCTCCAGCTCATTAATATCCTTCTTAAGGACTGGAGCCCAAAACTGCCCCCCATACTCAAGGTGAGGCCTTACCAGGGACCTATAAAGGGGCAAAATTATGTTCTCATCCCTTGAGTCAATGCCCTTTTTAATACAAGACAGCACTTTATTTGCTTTAGTAGCCACAGAATGACACTGCCTGGAATTAGACAACTTGTTATCAACAAAAACCCCTAGATCCTTCTCCATTAAGGAAACCCCCAACACACTACCATTCAGTAGATAGTTTGCGTTTATATTATTTCTACCAAAGTGCATAACTTTGCACTTGTCAACATTGAACCTCATTTTCCAGTTTGCTGCCCAGTTATCTAATTTTGTCAAATCGCTCTGCAAAGCGGCAGCATCCTGCATGGAACTTATAGTTTTGCACAATTTAGTGTCATCAGCAAAAATAGAAACAGTACTGTCTATGCCCACCTCCAGGTCATTAATAAACAAGTTAAAAAGCAAAGGACCAAGGACTGACCCCTGCGGTACTCCACTAACCACACTGGTCCAATTAGAAAATGTTCCATTTACAACCACTCTTTGTACTCTATCCTTCAGCCAGTTCTCTATCCAATTACAAATATTATGTTCTAGGCCAATATTCCTTAATTTGATCATTAACCTTCTGTGAGGTACTGTATCAAACGCTTTCGCAAAGTCCAAGTAGATGACATCAACTGCCATTCCAGCATCAAGGTTCCTGCTCACCTCCTCATAAAAGGCGACTAAATTAGTCTGGCAAGATCTGTTACCCATAAAACCATGCTGGCACAAACTAATAGTATTGTGAACTGCAATGTATTCAAGTACCCTATCCCTTATTACCCCTTCCAAAAGTTTTCCTACTACTGATGTCAGACTAACAGGCCTATAGTTTTCAGGCTGAGAACGGGATCCCTTTTTAAATAACGGCACCACATTAGCAATCCGCCAGTCTCTCGGCACCATGCCAGACCTCAATGAATCCTGAAAAATTAAGTGAAGAGGTTTGGCAATCACAGCGCTCAGCTCATTTAATACCCTGGGATGAATCCCATCCGGCCCTGGACCTTTGTTTACCTTTACATGTTCAAGTCTCTTTTGAATTTCCTCCCGAGTGACCCATGCGCCAGTAGCTAAATTACTAGAACTGGGCATATTACAAGGGAAGCCTTCATTATCTGGCTCCTCAGATGTATAGACAGATGAAAAATAAGAGTTCAAAATTTCAGCTTTTTCCCCGTTCTCATCAACCAACTTACCCCCCCGTGATAATAAAGTTCCCACCCCTTCTTGCTTCATTTTTTTACTATTCACATAATTAAAAAATAATTTAGGATTCTTTTTACTCCTAGCTGCAATATCCCTTTCCATTTCTATTTTAGCTTGCCTGATAGCTTTTTTGCTGCTTTATTTGCTTCCTTGTACCTGATGAAAGTTTCCGCTGTCCCAGCTAACTTGAATGCCCTAAAAGCACGTTTTTTCTTACCAACCTCGACCCTAACACTTTTATTCAGCCATAAAGGTTTTGCTTTGCGATGCCTCTCCTTGCTTACAAGGGGAATATACTGTTGTGTATACCTACAAAGCAATGTTTTAAAGATGTTCCATTTTCCTTCTGTGTCTAACCCCATGAAAAGCCTTTCCCAGTTGACACATTGCAGAGATGCCCTTATACTGGCAAAGTCTGCACGTCTAAAATTGAGCGTTTTAGTTACTCCCTTATAGAGCTGTCTCTGTAGCATTATCTCAAAGGAGACCATGTTGTGATCACTGTTCCCCAAATGCTCACCCACACAAATGTTAGAGATGAGTTCATTATTATTAGATATTACCAGGTCCAAAATAGCGTCATTCCTAGTGGGTTCTTGAACTGCCTGAAATAAAAAGTTGTCATTTAGCATATTTACAAACCTACTAGCTTTTTCTGACTTAGCCACCCCATTACTCCAGTCAATGTCCGGATAATTAAAGTCCCCCATAACAACAACTTGACCTAGTTTTGAAGCCTCCTCCATTTGCAACAATAGCTGGGCCTCATCCCCCTCATCTATACGGGGTGGTTTATAGCATACACCAATGATCATTTTCTTTGTGACCTTCAGCCCTACAGAAATTTCTACCCAAAGAGATTCGACGTTTTCATTGGTAATGTCTTTATTACATGGCTTTAAGTCTGACTTTACGTAAAGACAAACCCCTCCACCCTTTTTAATCTCTCTGTCCCTCCTAAAAGGCGTATAACCATTTAAATTCGCAGCCCAGTCGCATTTATCATCCCACCAGGTCTCAGTGATACCTATTAAATCATAATTTTCAATACATGCAATAGCTTGCAGCTCCCCTAATTTACCCGACAAGCTACGCGCATTAGCCAGCATGCAGCGGAGATTTTTACTTCTTCCTCTGATGTTTACATTAGCTAAGGGAGAATTAGAGCTAAGGCAATTATGAGACTGCTTTCCTTGTAACGGAAGCTCCTTATCTGATAAACTATATGCCCCCCTCACTCCTCCCCCACAACCCTTTGCTAGTCCCCCTACCCCGTCTACACTAATTTTCCCATGGAATTCTAGCTCACCCACCCCCCCCTTGTCTAGTTTAAACACTCCTCCAACCTCTTAACCATTCTCTCCCCTAGCACAGCAGACCCCCTTCCATTGAGGTGCAATCCGTCAGGGCTGTATAGATTGTACCCCAAGGAAAAGTCAGCCCAGTGCTCTAGGAACCCAAACCCTTCCTTCCTACACCAAGACTTTAGCCACGCATTTAGCTCCCTAAGCTCCCGCTGTCTCCCTAAACTTGCACGTGGCACCGGCAAAATTTCCGAAAAAATGACATTGGAGGACCTTTGCCTAATCTTAGAGCCTAGATCCCTGAACTCACTCTTTAAAGTCCCCCACCTACCGTTCATTTTGTCGTTAGTACCGATATGTACCAAGACAGCCGGGTCATGCCCAGCCCCTCCCAATAATGTGTCAACCCGATCAACCACATGCCAAACCCTGGCACCAGGAAGACAGCAAACTGTCCGGTTGAAGCGATCCGCTTGACAGATTACCCTGTCCACTTTCCTAATGATCGAATCCCCTATAACCACCATCTGTTTAGGCCTAGCTCTGCTCTCCTCCCCACCACTACTAGTGAAACTGGTCTCCCGGCTGTTAGAGAGATCAGCCTCACCTAGAACCGCCAATCCAGAGTTCACACTCCCATCTTCTTCACACAATCTGGCAAATCTGTTGGGATGCGCAAACCCTGGAGCAGCCTCCCTTTTCCTTTTCCCCACACTAGATTTTCTAACTGTCACCCAGCTTACTGCCCTATCATCCTTTTGCTGCTCCCCTCCCCCCCTACTATCTGACCCCACTAGTTCTTGTTCAGTTAACAAGAGACCCCTCTCAAGATTGTTGATTGAACGCAGTGTTGCAACGTGTTCCTCTAGGACTCTAACGCGAGCCTCTAAAGTGGCAATTCGCTCACATCCACAACAGAGGTATGCACTTTGGAACTGTTGTTCCACAACTGCATACATGTGGCAGGCTGTGCACTGTGTCAGACCTTCAATGTTGCTACAACTCATTCTCCCAGTTACAAGAACAGTTAAACAAAAAAAAAAGGTGTAAGGACTTGTAGTAAATACCTTGTTTTACCTTGTTTTTAACTCCCTTAGTGTTTAACTCCCTGAGTTTATAACTCCACTTACAGAACCCCCACTAACTCCTGAGTTTATAACTCCACTTACAGAGCCCCCACTAACTCCTGAGTTTATAACTCCACTTACAGAACCCCACTAACTCCTGAGTTTATAACTCCACTTACAGAGCCCCACTAACTCCTGAGTTTATAACTCCACTTACAGAGCCCCCACTAACTCCTGAGTTTATAACTCCACTTACAGAACCCCCACTAACTCCTGAGTTTATAACTCCACTTACAGAGCCCCACTAACTCCTGAGTTTATAACTCCACTTACAGAGCCCCCACTAACTCCTGAGTTTATAACTCCACTTACAGAACCCCCACTAACTCCTGAGTTTATAACTCCACTTACAGAGCCCCACTAACTCCTGAGTTTATAACTCCACTTACAGAGCCCCACTAACTCCTGAGTTTATAACTCCACTTACAGAGCCCCCACTAACTCCTGAGTTTATAACTCCACTTACAGAACCCCCACTAACTCCTGAGTTTATAACTCCACTTACAGAACCCCCACTAACTCCTGAGTTTATAACTCCACTTACAGAGCCCCACTAACTCCTGAGTTTATAACTCCACTTACAGAGCCCCACTAACTCCTGAGTTTATAACTCCACTTACAGAACCCCCACTAACTCCCTGAGTTTATAACTCCACTTACAGAGCCCCCACTAACTCCTGAGTTTATAACTCCACTTACAGAACCCCCACTAACTCCTGAGTTTATAACTCCACTTACAGAGCCCCACTAACTCCCTGAGTTTATAACTCCCCTTACAGAACCCCACTAACTCCTGAGTTTATAACTCCACTTACAGAGCCCCACTAACTCCTGAGTTTATAACTCCCCTTACAGAGCCCCCACTAACTCCTGAGTTTATAACTCCACTTACAGAGCCCCACTAACTCCTGAGTTTATAACTCCACTTACAGAGCCCCCACTAACTCCTGAGTTTATAACTCCACTTACAGAGCCCCCACTAACTCCTGAGTTTATAACTCCACTTACAGAGCCCCCACTAACTCCTGAGTTTATAACTCCACTTACAGAGCCCCACTAACTCCTGAGTTTATAACTCCACTTACAGAACCCCCACTAACTCCTGAGTTTATAACTCCACTTACAGAGCCCTAACTCCTGAGTTTATAACTCCACTTACAGAGCCCCACTAACTCCTGAGTTTATAACTCCACTTACAGAGCCCCACTAACTCCTGAGTTTATAACTCCACTTACAGAACCCCCACTAACTCCTGAGTTTATAACTCCACTTACAGAGCCCCACTAACTCCTGAGTTTATAACTCCACTTACAGAGCCCCACTTAAAGAGCAATCACTTACAGAGCACCTACCACCAGAGCAAGCTCCACTGGAGTGCCTGTGGTTCTATTTATGCAGTCTGTAAAGGTGAACTAATCAAACCCCACCCTCCTCAAGCTGAGGGTAATTACAAGGGAATGTAACCTGCTGTAAGCCTATGGATCCCACAAACTTTGTAAATTAGCTCCAAAAACAACAATTACTTATGAAAAAAATAAATAAAACCCAACAGTTAAAAAAACACAATGGTTTTGATAAAGTTAGTAAAGAATACTTATCCCTTTTTAGTTGAAATGAAAGCAAGTTGATTCAACCAGCCACCAGCCTGTTAGTAAGCCTTGTACTTGTATTATGTTATCTATTATTCGACATGCATGGGGCCTAAGGGTTTCTAGACATTTCTTTCTATATAACTTAATATGAATATAACTCAATATGACTGGTTTGCCATCAACATGGATTTATGCTATCCTAGTTTAAAGAATCCTTAGAATCCTTTGATAGAGGACTCAGTGCAGCGTTTCTGTGAGTGCTTATGGCTGTATTTACATAGACCTTTCTGATAAAGCTTACTTAGTTTTTACCTTTCCTTCAACAGCAAAAAGTGGGAGGAGGAGGGGAGGAGAAGACGGCCAGTTACAACAAATTAACTGACAACTACAGTACATTGCTGGTCAATTTGTAATCCCAGCCCTAGCTCTAGCTGGAGTTACCAGGCAGGTAGCCTCTAACTCTTTCTGAGATAATCTAGTAATTTCTGATAATACCAGGCATCAGTCAAACACATGCAGAGTGCAAAAGTGCTCAAAGAAACACTGATTTTTGAGTTTATAAACCAAGTTACTGTTTGTCTGTGCCGAGAAACATGTTATTTTTCCATTAGAATAGAGAATAGCCTATGTAAGCGGCTAATAAAATCTCATAAGCTCAATTTAACCATCGCAAATGAAATGAAGTGATCTGAAAATGATGTTTAAAAGCCTGGCATTAACTTGTATGATGGAACACTGCATGTAAGACACGGCCATTATATAAGGGGAGCCAACATCGGAGAATGCAGCTTTAGGGCTGATAAAAAAAGACTTTTGATGAATACAGAACTAAATATCCGCATTACATTTACAGGAGACACATTTTCCTCGGAATATTTAAAGCTGGTTAAAGAAACGATGCATATATTCCTATCATCAGAGGTGTTTAACCTGCTTAAGTGATTATGCTAGGAATAAATCCGTCCCAGGGAGCTGTCACTTGTACAGTATGAGAGGGGACTCTAGGGTGCATCAGGCTTATTTACTGCATAAAGATTCCCAAAAATACATCCGTGTCACATCAAATGTCTGCCGTTACCTCTCCGTGCATTTGGGCCGTCATGCAATAAATCTCTGTTTATTCGGAAAGCTAAAGAAATGCATTTCAATGGCTGCCAGCTGGCGCCGCTCACCCCTTAATGAGAGGATTAACAGATTCTTCACACTCTTTTCCCTGGTTGACCTGAAAATCAAACCGACTTCAAACTGAAGGCTCTTAATTTCTGTACATTTGCTTTTCTAATGAGTGGCGCTCCCCGAACGTCAGTATTAAGGAGCATTGATTGATTGTAAGGGGGAAAGCAAGGAAAGAACGGGGTTAAAGGAGAAAGAAAGGTAAAAACTAAGTGAGCTTTATCAGAAAGGTCTATGTAAATACAGCCATAAGCACTCACAGAAACACTCTATCAAAAGAAACAAGATTTGTTGTCTCTTTGTTTTCCTGTTCCAGAGACACGCAGCTCTCTCCTCTCTCCCCTTTCCTGCTCCCCCCTCCCTCAAGAATGCTAAGAACTCACTCCCCCCCCCTTAGGAATGTGGATCTGAGCCAATCAGCAGGAAGCTGACTCATAGTCCAACTAACTGAGCATGTTCACTTGGTCTGGGTGTCTGTGCAGGAGTGAGGCATTATGGGAACTGTCTTTACACAGCTCAGCGTTTTTTCTTCCTGTTTGGCTTCTGATCATCTGAACGGGAGAAATATGGAGAGACTTAAGGGCACTATTGAGAGAACTGAAGGGAAGCCTGCAGCTTGAGATTAACTCTTTATTAGCCTTTCCTTCTCCTTTAATGCTGGGACGATCAATGGGGGAGAAGGAGAAGGAGTGAAAAGAGTAAAAAAGAGTAAAAAAGGGGGTAGGAATAGGGCTGGAGGGTTTAAAGGGCACCTATAGGGAAAAGTAGTTTCCCCCACTAGATATGCAGCCTAATGGAGCCCTCATTCCAGTTGGGGGAAAAAAATCCTTATGTGCTTGTGTCCCAACAAAAGTTTGTAGCAAGCACTGTGCCAACTGTAGTTACGCCTTTACCCCCTTCCCACGAAAAATAAATCTCCTTGCCCTCGCACGCGAAAATCATGGGTATCTTGCATATAGGGTTGCCACCTGTGCCGGCTTTTTTGCCAGTCAGGGGGCGGAGGGTGACATTATGGGGATGGGGAAGAGGCGGGATCATGATGTCATTGGGTGGGGAAGAGGTGGAGCAGTGATGTCACTGGGCAGGGCTGTGCCAATCGGCAATCACTGTGTCAATCTCAGTGAGTCCTGCGATCCCTCATTTGCAGGCCACTTCCGCTCCATCCCTGGTTATGCCACTGGTCACCTACACCAGCAGGGAGCTCTCGGTGCACAAAATGGTATTGTCTCCCGCAACTGGAATGGGGGCTCTATCAGCCTGCACCTCGGTTTGGGGGAAATAATTTTACCCTGATAGGTCCCCTTTAAAAGGCTGGGCTAAGTGGAAACAGTTCAGAAAAGGGAGGGAAAGGTGGATGATTATAATTGAAGCATCCAATATATTTCTGGTAATAGATTCAGCCTCATCATAAACCTCCAACTTCCCCCATGGTCACCAGTGATGAGCGAATCTGTCCCGTTGCACTTAACCAAAAAATGTGTTAAACTGCGGAAAAATTTGTAAAACGGAGAAAAATTCATGAAACTGAGCAACATTTTTGCCAACTTTTGTTTGTATGCGACCGTGCCTGGTTTTGACGTGACAACACATTTTTTAAACCAAAATGTTGCGAAACAATTCGCCAATGGCAAAATGCGTAATTACGCTGCAAATTCATGCCTGGCGAAAAAATTCTGTCATAACTATCGATGATCGAATCTGTCCCATTTTGCTTTGGCGACAAATTTGCAAAACTGTGAAAAAATTGCCGAAATGCACCCATTGCATTGCAAATCCATGCCTGCCGAAAAATTCCGCTCATCACTACTCATTACTAATGGTCACTACTGCAGGGAGAATATAAACCAGCTCAGGATGGGTTCCCTTGCATCATGCACGTTTGGCTGATATTCCTCTTTTGCATCTTTCATCTTTTGAATGGGGGTCACTGACCCTGGCAACCACAACCCTATTGCTCAGTTAGGCTACAATTGCTACTATTTTTTGCATATCTTTCTATTCAGGCCCTTTCCTATTCATCTTCCAGTCTCTCATTTATAGCACTGCCCTATTGCTAGAGTACCCTAGCCTAGATACCCACTGACATTACAAACTAAAGACCAACAACAAATTGCCTCAAAACAAAAAGTCATTGTCTACATCAGGGATCCCCAACCTTTTTCCTCTCACGAGCAACAGTCAAATGTAAAAAGACTTGGGGAGCAACACAAGCACCATAAAAGTTCATGGAGGTGCCCAATAAGGGCTGTGATTGGCTATTCGGTAGTCTCTATGCACACTATCAGCTTACAGGGGCTTTATTTGATAGGAAATCTTGTTTTTATTCAACCAAAACTTGCCCCCAAGTCAGGAATTCAAAAATAACTCCCTGGTTTGGGGGCACTGAGAGGGGTTGGGGAGCAACATGTTGCCCCTGAGCCGCTGGTTGGGGATCACTGGTCTACATCATACTACAAGTTAATCCAAAGGTAAACAACCCCTTTAATCGCCTGGCTTCTCCTGCATCGTTTCAGGAGTCAGAACCAGCAGTGCAGATTATATCAGGCAGAAACTGCTTTCTAAAGCAAAAGCAATCCATTTTTTAAAATGTTGCTTAGAATTACATTTATACATTTTGGGTGGAATTCCCTTCAATGGAGTCCCTAGTATAGAAGATGATATATGTGCACTGAAGTACATCTTTTAACCTGCAAGGAACCTTGGGCTTCATAGAGAAAAACACCTGCAGGTGATGCTGCTCAGTTGTGGGGCGCAGGCCTGGGTTACTGGGTACATACTGGGTGACTAGGCCACTTAACAACATTAATGAGATAATGAGATGGGGCAGGTCACAGTACATTCCTTCAGAGGTTTGAGCTCTTATACAGCAAACAAATTGCAACATTAATTACAAGACGTACCCATAAATGTTTTATATTTAATTAATATTGATGCGCGTACACACTGTTCTATGCTATAGCCTTGGGAGGGTTCTCTCTGCATTCTCAATGGGGAAATAAGAACAGAATTCATTATAGGCAATTGATTTACAGTTAATGCAAACCATGTAAAAATAGAGGCAAATAATACTAATATGTGATTCCCCAGACATTTAAATCTATGGGTCCCTATGCCTATTTACTAATGGTTGGGCTATATACTAATATTTGGGCTATATACTAATATTTGGGCTATATACTAATATTTGGGGTATATACTAATATTTGGGGTATGCACATTATTTCTGTTTGGCCTCTCCATGATCCAGTGGTAGTCAAAATGTTCCAAATTCGTACAGAGAGAAAAATTCTTTCTTAGATTGTTAATGGTGCTACTGTCTTGCCTAATGCACTCAGAACCGGGAACTAGGGGTAGGTAGGGTAGCCATATGCCTAGGGTGCAGGGTGGCCGGTTCCAAGAGGGAAATTGAAGAAATGATCAAGTGAGTAATGGGGGAGTGGTGGTGGTGGCTATGGAATTGGCTGCAATGGCGGCAGTGGAAGTTGTGAGTGCAAGCTGGCCGGGGGTGAGCTATTGGGGTTCTGGGTCATTTAGTATTACCTGGGGAGGCAATATTACTTGATACTATTGTCTGATTTTATATGTGACACCAAGGAAGTTATTATCCAATGCACCTTAGGAAATGCTGGGCAGTAAGGACAGGACTGCTGTGCACTTGGGGGGGCAGTCTCCCCCACCAGCAGCCATTGTTGTATCCATGCGGAAAGTGTAGGCCCTATCTCTCCATTTTAAACTTTGTTTTTTGCTCTCTGCCTCCTCCAAAAGGTAAACAACCCCTCAATAGTCCCTCAGTCCCTGGGTGCAAACGTTGTGCAGACATCACCAAGGCCCAGTACCAAGCACAGTATTTATTGGTGGCAGAAGAATCGTTGAAAAGCAATAGGGTTCACTGATCATCAATAAAATGAAAATGTGTGAAAGCACAACCTATGTTGTATCTAATACAGACAGTTTGTAGAGCAGAATGTAATCCCCACAACTACAGTAAAAGGGTACCAGGATCCCACACATAGGGGCAGATTGACTAAAACACTAACATTTCTCATTTTTTTATTTTTAAAAATTCAACTAATTTGACATTTCCACAAAAAAACTCAACCCACAAAGTCTAACTCATAGGGGCAGATTTATCAAAACACGAGTTTGAATCCCGAATGGGAAAAATTCGGATTGGAAACGAAAATTTCTGAAGATTGCAAATATCACGAAAATGCTTACGAAAAAATTGATAATATCGTATTGGCGATCCGAAAGTCAAGAAATGTTCGTACCGAACTATTCTAAACAGCGGCAAAACCGATCCGATGTAACAACGCAAAAAATACGAAAAAATCACGCAAGTGTTGAAAAAGTCACGAAAGCGCCGAAAAAGTCGCACAAGCGTCGAAAAAGTCATGCAAGGCACAAAAAAGTTGCGGAAAATGCGATTGGACCGATCGAAGGAATGCTCAGAGCGTTCGTGGATAAGTAAATGTGCCCCATAAAGTCTGTGCGGGAGAAAGTTACAGAAACTGCGACTTTTTCAAACTGTCGCCCCAAAAACTTTCGAATTTATCGAATAGTAACACAAAACCAAGCGTCAAAAATCTGAAGCCTTTTTTTTTGCTTTTGGACGCAAAGTGAATCTTGAAAAAGCCACAACTTTATTTTTCCCTGTGACTTTAAACACTAAAAATCCAAATCTGAAAAAAAAATAAATCCACTGGTTATTTAATGGCCCCCCTAGAGATGATTTGGATGGAGGCAAACTGGGAGGGTTCCAGGAATGGGGAATGGGAAATCCCCGCTAGGCCTGTCCATATAAGTTTTGTTGCCTGCCAAATTGAAAAAAAAATAAATCAAACCTATAAAAGAAAATCCTGGATGAGTTTTTGGCTGACACCTTTAGTCGAGTTGCTATTACATGTCTGTGTACTTAAGCGCAGCAGTTTCCAATGGAAATATCTTCAGGAAGCAGCTAAGAACAACTGCACAGTGAGGGTTCATGTAGCGAGGTCAGATGGGACGGAATATTCTATTACTGGTTGTGTAACCCTTTAGGGGTACGAGTGCAGCCGAACATTCTGTCATTTCCCTTCTTAGCCCAGCTGCCTTCTTATGTGCCCCCCTAGGGTAGAACTAGGTTTGTGTTTAGGGAATCAGTAACAGCGAGGAGGAAATTACTGAATATATTTGTTTGTTCCCAGTTATTATTCATTTGAATGAAATGCTAATAGATAAATGGTAATGTGTATTTCTGTTCCTGTTACAGGATTAATTATATCTTAGTTGGGATCAAGTACAGGTACTGTTTTATTATTACAGAGAAAAGGGAATCATTTAACCATTAAATAAACCCAATAGGGCTGTTCTGCCCCCAATAAGGGGAAATTATATATTAGTTGGGATCAAGTACAGGTACTGTTTTATTATTACAGAGAAAAGGGAATCATTTAACCATTAAATAAACCCAATAGGGCTGTTCTGCCCCCAATAAGGGGAAATTATATCTTAGTTGGGATCAAGTACAGGTACTGTTTTATTATTACAGAGAAAAGGGAATCATTTAACCATGAAATAAACCCAATAGGGCTGTTCTGCCCCCAATAAGGGGTAATTATATCTTAGTTGGGATCAAGTACAGGTACTGTTTTATTATTACAGAGAAAAGGGAATCATTTAACCATTAAATAAACCCAATAGGGCTGTTCTGCCCCCAATAAGGGGTAATTATATCTTAGTTGGGATCAAGTACAGGTACTGTTTTATTATTACAGAGAAAAGGGAATCATTTAACCATGAAATAAACCCAATAGGGCTGTTCTGCCCCCAATAAGGGGTAATTATATCTTAGTTGGGATCAAGTACAGGTACTGTTTTATTATTACAGAGAAAAGGGAATCATTTAACCATTAAATAAACCCAATAGGGCTGTTCTGCCCCCAATAAGGGGTAATTATATCTTAGTTGGGATCAAGTACAGGTACTGTTTTATTATTACAGAGAAAAGGGAACCATTTAACCATTAAATAAACCCAATAGGGCTGTTCTGCCCCCAATAAGGGGTAATTATATCTTAGTTGGGATCAAGTACAGGTACTGTTTTATTATTACAGAGAAAAGGGAATCATTTAACCATGAAATAAACCCAATAGGGCTGTTCTGCCCCCAATAAGGGGTAATTATATCTTAGTTGGGATCAAGTACAGGTACTGTTTTATTATTACAGAGAAAAGGGAATCATTTTAATAATATGAATCATTTGCTAAAAATGGAGTATATGGTAGATGGCCTTTCCGTAATTCTGAGCTTTCTGGATAACAGATTTCCAAATAATGGATCCCATACCTCTGTTAACATCTGTTAACCTCTGTTTATCATCTCATTATTACAGCTCTCAGCTTCTCAATGATGTTCTCCTGGGAGGGGTCCCATCTCTTTTAATTGGTGCCGTGGATATCAGACACATCCCTTACACTGACCAGATATATTATTATTATTATGCAGGGGGAGGCCCCACATCTCTATTATCTAACAATCCAGGCTTGTCGTGTCAGTAGGAGACATGAACAAACAGGAGGAACGTTCCTCCCACCCCGCGTGCCTGCGCCACTATTCATCATTACACAAATTAATAACAGAGAAATCCAGGTGCAGCGAGTTCCTTTCCCAAGAGAATTCATTTGGATCCACGATGATATTTAAAATGTTCCATGATTTACAAAAGTATTGCTTCTCTGAACAAGAGATTTATAATTAAATCCCCAAAGCCGAATAACAGTAAGGCACGTGTATTCAAATTCTTCAAATATTTATTTGATTAAAAAATGCTCAGTTGATTACAGTCTCTTGATAGGAGTTTCTAACAAAAGGGTCAGATAACTATTACCCCCTATTTATTCCCATTTGCCATTTATGGCGACCCCAGTCCTGTGCTGGGCCTAAGGCTAATGTCAGACCAGGCGTATATTTTCGCTGAAAAACGCTTACTGAAAATCCCGCCATACACCTCCTACCTGTGCCTGCACCCGAATGAATGGAATACGGTCAGGTACATGCAGCCGACATCCGCATAAAAACACGAGTCTCACATTTTTATGCATATTTCGGCTACATGTGTCTGCCCCTGAGCGTATTCCATTCACTCGGGTGCAGGCACAGGTAGGAGGAGTATGGCGTTGTTTTCGGAAAGCGCTTTTCAGCTTGCCGAAAATATACGCCATATGCCTGGTCTGACATAGCCTAAAGCAGATTGCACCTAAGTCAAGAACTGCCCCTTTTTATGAGCTACTTAGCTACTGCTAAGTTTCAATAATCAAAACAAATACCAATAATACCAATAAATATACCTAATAAATATATATATATATATATACCTAATAAATATATAAAGCTCTACGGGGCAGGGACCTCCTTCCTACTGTGTCTCATACCACATGGCACTTACTCCCTGTGTATTTATACTTATTTATTGTATTTATTTATTATAACACTTGTCCTCCCTGTGTGTAATTCTGTATATTGTAAGATTGTACAGCGCTGGGTACCCTTGTACCCTTCATAAATAAAGTTATACATACATTATACATACATATAAATAAATAAATATATAAATAAATATAAATAATAAATAACAATAAAATGACATTAATTGAGGCTCAGTAAATGTCACCATAACTTTAAGCCTACCTAGTAATAATAATTCAGCTGTCTAATTGTCACACACACAAAAGGTCACTGCTTAATCATTTTCCTGCTAGCCATATGTCCCTTTATGTTTACTTTACTTTTTATGTGCAGGTAATGGATAAGATGATGGTGGCAGACAGAGCGCATTGTTGGCTGCAGCTTCCCAAAAATACCTGTACCTTGAAACTGCAGGGGCATCACCCCCACCCAGGGGCACAAAAGAAGGCACTTTTAGTGGGGCGCGTCCAAAAATTGTTGCAAGAATAGTCGCGTGTCTAAAAATAGTCGCAAGAATAGTCGCGGGCTTCAAAAGAATAGTCGCAGGCGTCAAAAGAATAGTCGCGGGTATCAAAAGAATAGTCAAGGACGTCAAAAGAATAGTCACGGGCGACAATTTTTTTTCCGCGCAACATTTTTGCCGTTTCATGCGAATTTTTCGGCGAAGCGAACCGGGACAGATTCGCTTGTCACTATAAGTGACTTTACTTGCATAGCAGAACAATAAAAAGAGGACTCTACCCCCTTAATAACACATGAAATACAACTCTACCTTGCAACTCACCAGGCATGGATTTGCAGCAGAATTTCCACATTTCGTTATTGGCGAATTGTTTTGCCAAAACTTCCGGGAAAATTTGGTGCACAAATTTGTTGTGTATAATCAAAATAGGCGCGTTGGGTCAAATTGGGCATGGTCGCGTAAAAATGGGTGCAGTCGTGGCAAAAAAAAGTCCCGTTTTGCTTTGCCAGAAAATTTTCGGCGAAAAATTTGTGAAATGCATTTGTCGTACATTGCTTTTGCTGCCCCCCTCTTTTTTGGTCACCCGTGTCTTTTTTGATAGGGCTATGACTTTTTTTTTACGCACAACAAATTTGTGCACCAAATTTTCCCGGAAAAATTGAAAAATGTTTGCAAAACAATTTGCCAATAACAAAATGCGGAAATTCGCTCCAAATCCATGCCTGCCGAAAAATTTGTTCATCACTACTACAATTTTTTGATAATTTTTTGGTGAAGCGAACCATACAGATTCGCTCGTCACTGCTCTACCTGAGTGACAGTTTTGCCCATGTTATTGTGCTGTAAGGGGTCTCAGGAAATATGTGTTTCCTCGGTAGCATTTAGGAACCAAAAGATCCGTAAAGGTACCGATGGTCTGCTCTGTGCGTAGAATTAATTTGCCCCCAAGTCAGTTAGCTTGCCTGTCTGTGTTTAGTCTGCCATAGTCTGCCATTTATAAAGCAGAAACAGGCAGCTAAATTACTCACATATTTTCTGAGAAATCTAGCAATTGTGGAAATGTCAATGCACATTATTTTCTCTACGAGAAAAGGAAATTAAATTAACTTCAAGCTTCTTATTTGCCGTTACCAGAAATGGTAAAAAAAGAAGAAAGTTATTTCATGTTCATTATTCTATCATTCAGGAAAAAATACCCTCCTATTGGTATCACTAGGCTAGTGAAATGTTGGCCAGTGGCAGCCCTAGTCCAGTTTGGAACAAAGTCTGAATTTACAATCTCCAGAATGATGGAAGGTACGGTTCTGCGATGGAAGCAGGCTGTAAATTTCAGTTTTAAACAACATGTAGGGGTTATATAGTAGTGTAAAAAAAAGTCTGCTCCAGTCAAGAATATCATAGTAACAAAGACAAGACCTGGGCTCCTAACATTCTAACTTACTAGACAAAATCTAAACTAGATGCTGACTGGTTGCTATGATTAAGGGCCAGATCATACTTCTGGCCATGTTAGTTAATTGGTTGCTATGGGTTAGCAGTGATCCCCAACCAGCAACATGTTGCTCCCCAACCCCTTGGATGTTGTTCCCAGTGGCCTTAAAGCTGGCGATTATTATTGAATTCTTGGCTTGTAGGCAAGTTTTGGTTGCATAAATACCAGATGTACTGCCAAACAGAGAGTCCTGTAGGCTGCCAGTCCACATAGGCGCTACCAAATAGCCAATAACAGCCCTTACTTACCACCCAGGAACTTTTTTATGCTTGTGTTGCTCTCCTTCTCTTTTTACATTTGAATGTAGTTCACGGGTGAAAAAAAGGTTGGTGACCCCTGACTTAGAGCAATAGAGCAGGGATACCCAACACTCAGATGTAAAAAAGTGTTGGTGAGCCGCACAAATATACATATAGTTCTTTGGGGATGCCAAATAAGGGCTGTGATTGGCTATTTGGTAGCCCCATGTGGCCTGCTGGCCTACAGGAGGCTCTGCTTGGAGTAAAACTGTCTCTGGGCTTCCAAAACTTGTCTCCAAGGCAGAAATATAAAAATGGCACCTACTTTAGGCCCACTGGGAGCAACATTAAAGGTAAATGTTTGTAAATGTTGCTCACGAGCCACTGGCTGGGGATCAGTGGAATAGAGCTGCTTCTGGCCATGTTGGTTATTTGGTTGCTGTAAGTCAAAAGACATATTTTGGCCATGTTATTGAATAAGCCATATCCCCAACAGCTAAAGAATGCTGGAAACAGCAGAAAGCTTTCTGTATACAGTACACATTGCACCACGAGACGCTGCATGTTCCGTTGATGCTCTGCAAGTAAGGAACCAGCTGGAAGAACAACATCAAGTGTTACATATGGATCTCATAGATTCATAAATATAGAAGTAGCTCTTGAACTTCTTTATGTAACAAGACAAAGAAATAAACAATAATTTCCCCCTTAAAAAATCTAGTTCTGTTTACATCAATCCAGCTTTGTCTCTTCAGACTATTACTTGTCTCAGATACTGGTGACACATTGACAGGGGCATTTGTGCAGGGAATAAGCTTGGTTGGCTTCCTGCAGCTTTTCCCATCTGTTAATAAGTAGCTCTGGCCAAATGGGCAGCAATCTAGATGGAGTTCTCTATATTCTCCTATTAACTTTGTTGCTGGGCAACGCGCTCAGTTATATTCACAAGCTAGTATCTCAGATGGCTTGGTTTCTCACCCCCATAGAGGGCTTTGGGGACTCATGTGGTTCTGGCAACTTTCCAGGATGATAAAATGTTGTAAGAAGGTCACCTCCTTGACTTTCAGACCCATGTTGTCATAATCTAGAAAACTTTACACTTGGCCTTTGCTTAGTTATTTCTTTTGACTTTAATTTTATTTACACTGTCAACTACAAGAAAAAGCAGATCCTTGAGAAACTTGATTGACAAGAAATGGGAAAATGATGAAGGTCAAGTTCCGTTGCAGTGAGTTTAAATCCATAATAATAAGGATGATCTTATCTGGAACACAATGTTATCTCACTCTAATTGGTGTTACACTTATTACTTCCAAAGTTGTACATATGGAAAACTTGTGCCAATCCCAAACTAGCTGGGGAAATTTTATCAAAAGGTCCTTTTTCAAAGAATAAGGTAACTTTTCCTTTATTGGAGTGTTGAATGTTGTTGGGTTGACCCAACAGACTTCATTACTTTTCTCTTTTAACCTTTCATCACTCTAGATGTCAATCAAATATCAGGTTGAAGGTATGAGACCTTAACAATCAGACAGCAATTGCAGTGGAAGAGAATGACGAGGAGGACATAAAGGGAATGAGAAGTCTCAGCTATGAGCAAAAATTGGTTGGGAATGCTGACACTGGAGAAGAGGTGCATTTGGGGGAATATGATAACTGTGTATAAAAAATATATAATATAATACCATATGATGAATTCTGCAATGCTTTATTTACCAGTAGATCCTTTCAGCAGACATCTGGGCATCCATCCTAGAAGAAAGGAGTTTCCATCTACATACTCAAAGTGAAATTGTGGAACTCTCTCCTTGAATCAGTTGTACTAGCAGATACAGTAGATAGGTTCACGAAGGGGCTGGCTTTTTGTTGAATCAGAAATTAACAGGTTGCTAAAATAAGCTCTTAGTAAAAAGTTGATCCAGGGTTTGGACCGATTGCCCTCTTGCAGTCAGAAAAAAAGCGAAGAGGCCTCAGTTTGGGGTTTTTTTTGCCTTTCTTTGAATCAACTAAGTGTTAAAGTGGCAATACACTGTTCGATAAAAGTTAGCTGCTTATCGGCCTATGTATGTGCTTGACAGCTATCTGGTCAAAAATCTGCCAGACAGGTTTAAAATCCTGTAGGGACAAGGGCCTGAATCCTGTCAATGTTATCCGATTGGACAGCCTGAGGCCATATGATGAGATCAATCTGATCACGCCCCTCAAGGTGAAAGATGCACTTGTTTGCTGACCTCGCCAGACAAGAGGATCTCGTGTATGGCCAGCCTTAGACTGGTGTTATTTAGGTACAAAGGTTCAACTCGATGGGTGTCTGTGAATATAACATACCTGCCAGTGGTCCCTGTTTAGGTGGGGCAGTCCCTATCTGTAGATGCAAAATGAGACAAAAAGGCGTTTGGGTGCATCATGTATGTATCTAAAGGGGGTAACTGCATGTCGCCAGGATTGATCTAGGGTGTGGCCTATATTTCCCATTCAGTAATGTTCAAACATAGTTTATAACCAAAAAAACCTTGCCTTGAGACCACATGGAAGTTTAAATAGCAGAATGAAAATGACCAGAACAAAAACATAGGCCATTCGTAACCCAAACACAAAAAATGTACATTTTTCTACATAAGAGTTACTGAGATTACTACTGGCTCATCCATCATATTAACGGCTGGACTTTAATTGATAGTTTTGAGTGAAGGATCTAAACATCTGCAGCTGGGATTAGTTGCTGGGCTAGTGGAGATATACAAAGTCCAGGCACTCGTTTATCCTTTCTTTTGCAAATATTTACAGCAGATTATGATATGTCTATTCTATAAAAAAAGAAAAACTGGTGATTTGAGATGGTGGTTTGACCCAGGCACCGGCTAAAACAGCTACCCCAACCCATTCTATGGGGGACATTTTCATTTTTGTTCTTCCTTAATAGCCGTTCTTTAGAAGTTTCATACTTTTTTTTTTACTTTTAATGTTTTTAATATAAAACTGTGGGATTTGTTGTTCAAAACCTGTATTGGTCCATTTAAGCAGATAAGTGATTGACATGGATCTGCTAACTTACAGCTCAATCCTGACCCACTTCATGCCCACTCCATTGCTGTGGCCAGGTCCTACCTGCCTTTCTTTAAACCTGACCCTGGAACCTGTGAAACTGGAAGTGATGTCACTGTTGGCTGGAAGTGATGTCACTCTGGAGGCAGATCAACCAAGTCAGGGGGAAAAATACCTTTTAACTTGGGAAGGTGGGAAGAATGCGAGCCTGCAATTAACCTGGGTACCAAGGCAGGGTAATCAAGGACCACCCACATAGTAAGGGAATTTGGGACTTTCTGCTTAAAACCTAACCTCTTTCTGGGTATTTTACATATACCCAACCCTATGCAGAACTCCTGAAACATGTTATCTAGAACCCCAGAACCAGCCACGACATTCCCAAAAATATACTGCTGAGATAAACTATTCTTAATAGTCTTAATAGCCTGATTTACTGTTCCTCTAGAGTCTAGACCAGGGGTGCCCAGACTTTTTTTTACTTTTGACTCCTCCCACGTATGTACGCGACGCAGCGTACATACGCATACCCCAGCGTTTTTCAACCACTGTTCCGCGGCACACTAGTGTGCCGCGAGATGTTGCCTGGTGTGCCGTAGGCAGGGCACCAATGTACTAGGGGGGCACTGCTCTTGGCACCAATGTACTAGGGGGGCACTGCTGCTGGGCACCAATGTACTAGGGGGGCACTGCTGCTGGGCACCAGTGTAGTAGGGGGGCACTGCTCTTGGCACCAATGTACTAGGGGGGCACTGCTGCTGGGCACCAATGTACTAGGGGGGCACTGCTGCTGGGCACAGAGTTAAATTTTTTAACATTTTCTAATGGTGGTGTGCCTCGTGATTTTTTTTCATGAAACAAGTGTGCCTTTGCCCAAAAAAGGTTGAAAAACACTGGCATACCCAATGAACGCATTGCACTTCTGCATCCCAAGGCTTAGACGCAGCCCACCAGAAATCCATGGGGGACCGACTGGTGGAGCGGGATCGACGTCTTGGCTACCCCTGGTCTAGACTAATACCACAAAATCAAGATACACCTCCCAACCCATGTTCATGATAAATTCCATGTTTATTTTGTGTTTTTCTACAGAAATTTAACTTAAAAAAACCTTCCCCGCAAATGTATTCAATTTACTTTCCATTCTAAATGACTGTCAGTTTGTGCTGAGTGTATATCTGTATAACCACTTTCTGTCACAGTGGTCACAGATTGTTTATATCACTGTATCACAGATTTCATTTAATATAACAAGGCAACTCTAGAAAGAAAAACAAACCACATATATTGAACATAACTTTATGAAAAACTGATATGTGAAGTAATTAAATACTATACAAAGCTACTGCCTGCTGTGCATGGAATATTGTTTTTAAAATGGCCAAAATGCAATATAATTGGGCTGTTTTATGCAATGTCAAAGTGAAATCTCCTAAGGAAATGTCTTCTGCAAATCCCCAAGGCATTTTATTTAAAGGGTAACTCCATAATAGACTATTTTAACATAAAAAGGTACACCAAGGTAAATAAGGCCAGACAGCCCTTCAGCTATCTTGCCATTCCGTCTTATGCCCAAATACTGTTCTGTCCTACTGCTAATCTAAAACCAACTTGAAAATTGCTTTGCCTCTGCCATCTTTCTACCCTTCACCCTGATCTGCCTGCAACACAGGGCAGGGCTGGAACTAGGGGTAGGTAGGCAAGACGTGCCTTGAGCAGGGCTGGAGCTAGGGGTAGATAGGCAAGACGTGCCTTGAGCAGGGCTGGAACTAGGGGTAGGTAGGCAAGACGTGCCTTGAGCAGTGCTGGAACTAGGGGTAGGTAGGCAAGACGTGCCTTGAGCAGGGCTGGAACTAGGGGTAGGTAGGCAAGAGGTGCCTTGAGCAGGGCTGGAACTAGGGGTAGGTAGGCAAGATGTGCCTTGAGCAGGGCTGGAACTAGGGATTAGGTTGGCAAGACGTGCCTTGAGCAGGGCAGGAACTAGGGGTAGGTAGGCAAGACGTGCCTTGAGCAGGGCTGGAACTAGGGGTAAGTAGGCAAGACGTGCCATGAGCAGGGCTGGAACTAGGGGTAGGTAGGCAAGACGTGCCATGAGCAGGGCTGGAACTAGGGGTAGGTAGGCAAGACGTGCCTCGAGCAGGGCTGGAACTAGGGGAAGGTAGGCAAGATGTGCCTTGAGCAGGGCTGGAACTAGGGGTAGGTAGGCAAGACGTGCCTCGAGCAGGGCTGGAACTAGGGGAAGG
This sequence comes from Xenopus tropicalis, assembly GCF_000004195.4. Classification (NCBI taxonomy): domain Eukaryota; kingdom Metazoa; phylum Chordata; class Amphibia; order Anura; family Pipidae; genus Xenopus; species Xenopus tropicalis. Next base: position 199,750,163 of record NC_030677.2, on the reverse strand, counting down.
TAGGCAAGATGTGCCTTGAGCAGGGCTGGAACTAGGGGTAGGTAGGCAAGATGTGCCTTGAGTAGGGTTGGAACTAGGGGTAGGTAGGCAAGACGTGCCATGAGCAGGGCTGGAACTAGGGGTAGGTAGGCAAGACGTGCCATGAGCAGGGCTGGAACTAGGGGTAGGTAGGCAAGACGTGCCTCGAGCAGGGCTGGAACTAGTGGTAGGTAGGCAAGACGTGCCTCGAGCAGGGCTGGAACTAGTGGTAGACAGAAGAGGCACGTGCCTAGGGCACAACCCTGACAACCATGAGCTGAGAAACAGTAGGGTTGGTGTGTGGTTAAATGGGTAGGGCAGCAGACAAGGTGCCAGATAATATTGCTCTGGGTATAAAAATACAAACTACACCAGTGCACCACATCATAAACTCAATGGAATTGTACTCTGAAAGGTAGAGCGTGCATCGTAAATAAGATGGATTAGTATAGATGTATTGGTAAATGTTGTCATTATAGTGATTGTAGTGATTAAAACTTAACTTTTATTACAATAGGTTAAAAATATATCCAAAAAATAAAAACTTAAAAGTAACATATATCTTGGGTTTCAGCAAGAGAGGAATATCATTGCAACAATTCTGAGGCATTCAAAAAATGAGCCGCATAGCTCCACCATGGGATATCTGAACAAAGATCAGTACAATATACCCCCATAATAAACAAACACAAGGATACTGACCAACTAACTAAGGGCTATGTAGGAACATTTGCACCCAAGTCTGCTTATCAACCACCCATGATATAGCCATTGAAGTATTAAGAATGATTTTGCCACTGATAACCCAAAATACACAGGGATGTAAAAGCAGAAAAGCACTAAAGTTTCACTTAGGAAGCTTTATCAAAGGCACCAACCAAATCCAACTCGGTTGGTCAGATTGTATGGGAAGATTGGCAGGAAGGGTTTATTCTCCACTCCTGTGTACTTATGTTACACTTTCATAGATTTTTATTCTTCTAAATTATTTTAAACTTACAAAATCAGCTTAAATTATTGCAGCTGGAAAATTAATGAAACAGAGAAAAATTATTTTCCAAAGTAAGAGAAAAATTAGAAGACTTAAAAAAAACCATAATTCCTCTTTCATTTTTTCCCTTACAAAATAATAATACTGCTACGTGGAAACTACAAATTACATTACATTACATTTTTGTTTTTTCAGTTCTTGGAATGGAAAGCTTTTTAATATAGCAGACAGAGGAGACATTTTAGACTGGTGCTAATGGAACTTCCTACGAGACTTTCCCAAGTGCAAAAAGCATATACAGATCTATTATTTATTCCTATGGAAACCACATTGGAACAGTTTGCTTCTTTGCTTTTGCTGTTTCGTTTCCTATTCTAGAGATTACTTTATCATATGCTTTACTAGTGGAAAATAGGTGTTAACTATTTCATAAAACCACTTTTCTTCTTTAATGGGGGGCAATGTGGCTTATTAGCCAGCATTCCTGTAGTTTGATCCCTGTGTCTTCCCATACGCCAAAAACATATCTGCGGGTTTTTGACTTTATTCTGTTGAGTGAATGTGAGTATAGGGATATAGTGCTACAGACATCCCTACTCAGCTTGATGGTATTGACTATAGAGTAAAAGAGAATAAAGGTCCCCATACACGGTAAGATCCGCTCGCTTGGCGAGATCGCCAAGCGAGCGGATTTCCCCCCGATATCCCCACCTATGGGTGGGGGCGATATCGGGGAGTTTGAAGTTAAAAAAAAATAATCCGATCGTTTGGCCCCAGGGCCAAACGACCGGATTATGTAGGCGGCAATGGGGCAGTCGGTTCGGGGACCGCATCAACGAGCTGTTGCGGCCCCCGATCCGACTGAATCTTTTAACCTGGCCGATCGATATCTGGCCAGCCCGCTCGTTTCTGCCCCTACACGGGCAGATAAGCTGCCGAGTCTGTCCAAGGGACCGATATCGGCAGCTTCTATTGGCCCATGTATGGCCGCCTTTCGGGACCTTTTTAGGGTTTACATTAAGGATGCAATAGCATCTCAGCTGAAGTTTAACCCTTTGTACATTGACTTGTCAGCTCTGTAGATTTCCTGCTTTATTGATTAACTGATAATTGCTTGAACCAAATTCCAACAAATCACAGCCCATTCATCTTTAGCACCAAACGACTAGACACACTCATTAGGAATTTGTCCTTAATTAAATGTAAGCTCGTTGCTGTTTGGAATGTCCCACTGAGGAACAAAATCTTCCTTTCTGGCTCTTAGGCAGTAACCAAGGCAAAGCCGGGTACAATATCTGACTTGTGTGTATGATCAGAATCATTTGCTCCTATTGATCTGAGCGTCACACCTCCGGCTCTGCCTGCTGACTGGGCACTTTGGGGTCATTTAATGAAAGTAGTTGCTGACTAAGTGCCTTGACAGGGTAAATAGATGGAGGGGTTAAAGGGACTTGTCATTTAGATATAAAAAGCTGTACAAGTATGGGACCTGTTATCTAGAATGCTCGGGACCTGGGGTATTCCGGATAAGGGATCTTTCCATAATTTGGATCTCCATAACTTAAGTCTGCAAAAAATCATTTAAATATTGAATAAACCCTATTGGCTTATTTTGCCCCCAATAAGGGGTAATTATATCTTAGTTGGGATCAAGTACAGGTACTGTTTTATTATTACAGAGAAAAGGGAATCATTTAACCATTAAATAAACCCAATAGGGCTGTTCTGCCCCCAATAAGGGGTAATTATATCTTAGTTGGGATCAAGTACAGGTACTGTTTTATTATTACAGAGAAAAGGGAATCATTTAACCATTAAATAAACCCAATAGGGCTGTTCTGCCCCCCAATAAGGGGTAATTATATCTTAGTTGGGATCAAGTACAGGTACAGTTTTATTATTACAGAGAAAAGGGAATCATTTAACCATTAAATAAACCCAATAGGGCTGTTCTGCCCCAATAAGGGGTAATTATATCTTAGTTGGGATCAAGTACAGGTACTGTTTTATTATTACAGAGAAAAGGGAATCATTTAACCATGAAATAAACCCAATAGGGCTGTTCTGCCCCAATAAGGGGTAATTATATCTTAGTTGGGATCAAGTACAAGTACTGTTTTATTATTACAGAGAAAAAGGGAATCATTTTTAAAAATTAGAAATATTTGCTTATAATCGAGTCTATGTGAGATGGCCTTTCCATAATTTGGAACTTTCTGGATAACTGATTTCTTTTTTTTAATGTATTTAAAAATCTGAGCTGTCAATCATATATTGCCTGCCCCGCCTCTATAGATCCCTGTCGGAAGTGGGAGTTCCCCTTTCATATTAAGTTCATGTCTCCTTTAAGAAGCAGTAAACATTTTTTTGATGTATACTTGATGGGCAAACATATTAGATATAATTAAGTATAATTGTGCCAAATTTAAGAGTAATTGTAATTGGTGTATTTATATCTGCCTCTAATCAAGCCGTAGTTATTGGCACGTTACTGTAATTACTGGATGTGATTGCACAACACCAAAGGCAAGTCCTTGGGAAAAGGGTACGGTAAGTTATAGGGGGCCTTCTGGCAAAATAATATTTCAGCCCCTGGATATACTACACGCTCAGTGCAATTAGACAGCCTTCCCAAAATGATTGTGTTCGGAGGGGTGGTGTAAAAGTAAATACACAACCAATTTCTTTGAAGGGATAATATCAGGGACAAATGGAGTGCGCTATAAGGAGAAATACACAGCTTTATAAATATTCTACTTTTTACACCATTTTTTGATGGGACTTGAAGTCCCTCTGCTTTTCATTGTGGGTGGGGCACAAAAACTCTCTGGAAAACATAGACTTCAGAATCCATTGCATTATAAAGGCACAAGGTGAGTGAGGAATTGGGTCCCTTTGTACGCCTTAAGGGATGGGGAACGGGTCCTTTTTAGCACAGGCAGACAGTCAGGTAAACTATCCCCCCAAACAATGTAGGTCTCTAATAGAATATATTGCATAAACAGCTCATATGTAAAACCCTGCTTCATCTAAATAAACCATTTTCATATAAATATACTTTTTTAGCAGTATGTGCCATTGGGTAATCCTAAATAGAAAACTGCCATTTTAAGCACTAAGGGCCGCCCCCTGGGATCATAGGATTCACAGTGCACACAAACAAGCCAAGGCACACATACATGCTAGGCCCCATCAGCCAATGAATGGGCAGAGTTCTGCCTTTTACTCCCACACTACTTCCTGTTACAGTTAGAGCTGCATCACTTCCTGTCAGCTGATCTCTGAGGGAGCACACAGCCCATCACTAAATGGCGGCGCAAAGGAAAGGATGTAAAAGGCCAATATTTACTGATATATATATATTCCAGTTTGGCGAGATTCTTTAATAGGCCACTTAATATAATCTAAACTACCAGTTGGTTACGTATTCATTCTGGGGGTATAGTTTTTCTTTAACTTTGAGAGTTCAGACACCGTTTATGCACCTTCCCTACATAAACTCAACCAAATATGTTCAAAACTTGGGGTATAGTTTCCTATTGATCAAGTCGCCGTCTTCTAGCCCCTCTATATGGATCCAAAATGATGGACTCCCCTTGCAATATTAGGCCAAGACTATAAAGCAGAGCTGGGCATGGCTATCACTGCTACCCTCTCTCAGTGAATCTGAAGGACATTAGGGCTGTTCCAGTCATTTGAACTCAATGTCAGAAATTGGATGACAAGGCAGGCACTTGGGTACAGACGTACGGACAGTTTAAAGCCACAAGTTGAGAAGAAACACCTTGGTAGATGCTTAGAAGTGACTGAAGCAAATGTCACTTTTCTTCTTGCAATCATACATACCCCAATATAACTCATTTTGCCATTTGTTTCCCCCTTTTACACCCCATCACCTTAATCGTATCTGTAACTTCTTCTAACAATCACATTTGCCTTTTGCCTGGGAGGACAATATGAAGGCTGCTTCCCAATGTAGGAACTAAATGACGGGCTTTGCAGGATGGAGACAAAGATCAGGAACTTGCCTAAGGCCGGGATGGGAATTGAACCCCGCTAAGCTGCTACAGTTCAATGGGGCAAGCAAGGAATCCACCGACTGTCACTCATGAGTGATACAGTTGAACATAGTTGTGAAGGTCTGAATAGTAGACAACTATGTGGCTGTGACATGTTCATATTATATGCCCCCGGTGAAGAGCAATATTACTGTATCATGGTAGCCCGTTATGGTGGCTTTAGGCCAAGGAGGTCTTGCAAGTTTGCAGAAAGACTGTTTAACCCATTTATTTACAGCTACAGAAAGTGAACCTTCTGGCTCTTCTCCTGAAACAGTTATGGGGTTGTTCTCCTTTAGATTAACTTTAATATGATGCAGACATTATTATTATTATTATTGATTCTGCAACAATTTGCAATTGGTCTTCATTAATTATGGTTTTTTTTTCCGTTATGTAGCTTTTTGTTGAGCAGCACTCAAGTTTGGTATTTTAGCAGTTATTTAGTTGCTAGGGTTTAAACTATCACAGCAACCAGGCAATAGTTTGAATGAGAGACTGGAAGAGAACCTCAATAGAAATATAATGAGTAAGAAAAGTGATGAGCGAATTTTTTCACCAGGCATGGATTCGCACGAGTTTTCGCATTTGCGAATTGTTTTGCGAAACTTCAATGAAAATCCGCAGCGGAAAAATTTGTTGCACATCACGGTTTGTGAAACAATTTGTGAATGTTTCCCTTTTTTGCAAATTTTCCTTTTGTTACGCATATTTTCCGGTGAAGCAAAATGGGACAGATTCGCTCATCATTAGTCCCTACACATTTCGCCAGTCCAGGGTTTATTTACAAATAGTGATGGGCGAAATGTTTTGCCAGGCATGGATTTGCGGCGAATTTCCACGTTTCGCCATTGGCGGATTGTTTCATGAAACGGATGAAAAAATTTGCCGCAGAAAAATTCGCTGCATGTCCAAAAATTGTCGCGGGCATCAAAAGAATGGGCGGGCAACAAAATAATAACCGCGGGCGACAAAATAATAGCCGTGCTACGAAATAATAGCCGCGCAACGAAATAATAGTCGCTGGCAACAAAATAATAGCCGTGCGACAAAATAAAAGCCGCGCAACGAAATAATAGCCGCTGGCAACAAAAGAATAGCCGTGCGACAAAATAAAAGCCGCGGGCGACAATTTTTTTCCCCGCACAACATTTTCGCTGTTTCGCGAATTTGTCGCCGTTTCACTGATCTTTTGAAAGATTCGTGAATTTTCCGGCGAAGCGAAACAGAACAGATTCGCTCATCACTATTTACAAACACAGGGCTATGTGAATCCCTGCCTTACAGAATTAGGGGAATGTTAATTACTACTGGAAATTGTTTTCCATCTAGCTCCGCCCACTTTGAAGTTGGTTGCAATGAGATATATTGAGCTAATTAAAATAGGTGCTCACATGTGCCTAAACAAATCAATAGATACGGCGCATGTCCATGTCTTTAGCTTGTAGGGCTTTTCCATTCTGCGTTCCTGATTAGTAATGGTTATTAGGAATTCATGTTCCTGACTGGCCAGTGAGTTGACGTACAGTAAGTGAGAGGAAGTGTTGGAGCTCTGGGTAAGGCTGGAGTTAAGGCACACAACAAAGGAACAGAACAGGCTGCAATGGGGGGGAGGAGGGACTGAACAATGAGGAACAGATAATAATCTGAGGAACATCTGCAAATCCCAGGGATGTTATATCCAGCTAGAAAAGCTTATTATGAACCCTGTGCCCCTGCAATGGCACATTCTGTATTCTGAGAACATCTTTATTTCTAACAATAACCTTTTCACTTTTGTCGCTGCAGAACATGAGAGCTTTCTAACTGATTAGTGACAAGAGAAGGCTTATTTCCTAACCCTGTCAGTATAGGTAGTGCTGTATCAATAACAAATACATACATACTTATATTCAAACTGGCCAACTACTGCAAAGTCATCCCCGGTCTGGCCAGTCCTACACTCTAAAGGTCCCCATAAACAGGCCGATAGTAGCTGCCGATATGGGTCCCTTGGACCGATTCGGCAGCTTATTGGCCCGTGTAGGGGCAGAACTGAGGGGCCTGGCTGACCGATATCTTGCCTAAAATTGGCCAGATATCGATCGGCCACGTTAGAAAATTCAGTCAGATCGGGGACCGCATCGGCTCGTTGATGCAGTCCCCGAACCGACTGCCCCATTGCCGCCCACATAATCCTATAGTTTGGTCCCAGGGCCAAACGATCTAATTATTTTTTTTTTACCTAAACGCTCCCGATATCGCCCACCCGTAGGTGGGGATATCAGGTGAAGATGTATGAGGACCTTTACCCCCATATGTAATAAAAGGTTTGCTCCTGGGCAAACCTAGTGCCTTTATTACATAACCCCATTAATCTGATTCATTAAGAATTCTACTGCTTCATTATAAATTTAATAAAGGGACTGAGTTTTACCTGCAACATGTTAGCTTTCAAGGTTAAATCACCCAAATTGTTGCCCTTTTATTGGCTCCACTGGGATCACCTGACTGTAGCTGGGAATCATGGGAGCTACAACATGGAAATGTTCCCTGCTCCTGTATAAACTATAGCAACAAAGGGGAAGATGTGATCACCGCTAAACAATTTAAGCCATTAGGTGGGGGTGCAATGAGGCTGTGACCACAAAATCCATACAAAGACAAGGGGTGCTCTGCACTCACCCATTATCAATATATTGAGACAATTTGTGCATTAAGCTACAGGTATGGGACCTGTTATCCAGAATGCTCTGGTTTCCACATAAGGGATCATTTCATAATTTGGATCTCCAGACCTTAAGTCTGCTAAAAAAAAAAAATCATTCAAAGATTAAATAAACCCAATAGGACTGTTCTGCCCCCAGTAAGGGGTAATTATATCTTAGTTGGGATCAAGTACAGGTACTGTTTTATTATTACAAAGAAAAGGGAATCATTTAACCATGAAATAAACCCAATAGGACTGTTCTGCCCCCAATAAGGGGTAATTATATCTTAGTTGGGATCAAGTACAGGTACTGTTTTATTATTACAGAGAAAAGGGAATCATTTAACCATGAAATAAACCCAATAGGGCTGTTCTGCCCCCAATAAGGGGTAATTATATCTTAGTTGGGATCAAGTACAGGTACTGTTTTATTATTACAGAGAAAAGGGAATCATTTAACCATAAAATAAACCCAATAGGGCTGTTCTGCCCCCAATAAGGGGTAATTATATCTTAGTTGGGATCAAGTACAGGTACTGTTTTATTATTACAGAGAAAAGGGAATCATTTAACCTTTAAATAAACCCAATAGGATTGTTCTGCCCCCAATAAGGGGTAATTATATCTTAGTTGGGATCAATTACAGGTACTGTTTTATTATTACAGAGAAAAGGGAACCATTTAACCATTAAATAAACCCAATAGGGCTGTTCTGCCCCCAATAAGGGGTAATTATATCTTAGTTGGGATCAATTACAGGTACTGTTTTATTATTACAGAGAAAAGGTAATCATTTAACCATGAAATAAACCCAATAGGACTGTTCTGCCCCCAATAAGGGGTAATTATATCTTAGTTGGGATCAAGTACAGGTACTGTTTTATTATTACAGAGAAAAGGGAATCATTTAACCATGAAATAAACCCAATAGGGCTGTTCTGCCCCCAATAAGGGGTAATTATATCTTAGTTGGGATCAATTACAGGTACTGTTTTATTATTACAGAGAAAAGGGAATCATTTAACCATGAAATAAACCCAATAGGGCTGTTCTGCCCCAATAAGGGGTAATTATATCTTAGTTGGGATCAAGTACAAGATCCTGTTTTATTATTACAGAGAAAAAGGAAATCATTTATAAAAATCAGAATTATTTGATTAAAATAGAGTCTATGGGAGACGGCCTTCCCATAATTCAGAGATTTCTGAATAACAGTTTTCCAGATAATATATCCTATCCCTGTACTAAATATTGTCCTCCCCTTTCAACATTAATTCTATACATTTCAACAACTGACTGATAGTCTGACTACTGATCCCTATTGTGTCTGGAACCCTATCCTGTTATTTATAGCGATCATGATTCACTAAAACTCCCACCGCCTCATGTCTCCATTCATTATTGCTCAACTACATTTGCTTTTTCATTGAGATATATATATATATCAATCATCAGTTCCTACAGTAATATTGCGTTCAGCTTCAGTGACTATAGAATAATCTGTTGCTATAGATTCTCCTGTTCATCATTGGGAAAATCAAACAGCTCCTTAGATGATTGGAGGGATAAAGTCTTTTATTCGGGTGCTGTAAAACATATGTTCATTTACATGGGAAGCTCCATACTAGCCAGGCAGAATAGTGCTATGTGCCACAGTGTCCCATGGGTAAAAGAGAAGAAATCCTGATTGATGGAAACACCATGTTTGCCATAGCTCTAAGAATTGTGTAGGGCTCATTTACTAATTAGCATGAATCCATACTGGTGGCAACAACAATATAAAAATTCTAATGGGTTTATTTGACTTATTTTTAGTAGGTTCAAATAAGGGAAAGACCCCTTATTCAGAAAACTCTAGGTTTTTCCATACAGGTATTGGATCCCTTATCCAGAAACCCATTATCCAGATGGTTCAGAATTACAGAAAGGCTGTCCCCATAGACTCCATTATAAGAAAATAATTCTAATTTTTAAAAATGATTACCTTTTCTCTGTAATAATAAAACAGTACCTGTACTTGATCCCAACTAAGATATAATTACCCCTTATTGGGGGCAGAACAGCCCTATTGGGTTTATTTCATGGTTAAATGATTCCCTTTTCTCTGTAATAATAAAACAGTACCTGTACTTGATCCCAACTAAGATATAATTACCCCTTATTGGGGGCAGAACAGTCCTATTGGGTTTATTTCATGGTTAAATGATTCCCTTTTCTCTGTAATAATAAAACAGTACCTGTACTTGATCCCAACTAAGATATAATTACCCCTTATTGGGGCAGAACAGCCCTATTGGGTTTATTTCATGGTTAAATGATTCCCTTTTCTCTGTAATAATAAAACAGTACCTGTACTTGATCCCAACTAAGATATAATTACCCCTTATTGGGGCAGAACAGCCCTATTGGGTTTATTTCATGGTTAAATGATTCCCTTTTCTCTGTAATAATAAAACAGTACCTGTACTTGATCCCAACTAAGATATAATTACCCCTTATTGGGGCAGAACAGCCCTATTGGGTTTATTTAATGGTTAAATGATTCCCTTTTCTCTGTAATAATAAAACAGTACCTGTACTTGATCCCAACTAAGATATAATTACCCCTTATTGGACAATAAAAAAAAAACAATCCTATTGGGTTTATTTAATGTATAAATAATTTTTTAGTAGACTTAAGGTATGTAGATTCAAATTACGAAAACCCAGGAAAACCCCAGGTCCGGAGAATTCTGGATAATGGGTCCCATAGCTGTACCTGTGAAAATATAAAAATATACACATTGAATGGTAATAAAGACATATTGGGTGTACGAGACCTGGTTAAACTATATCTAAACTTTCTCAGCACTCCTGAAATATAAAATTCACTTTTCCTTTCTTTGCATGCATTTATGCCATTTTATATTTCAGGAGTGCTGAAAATGATTATTTATATATATAAATACAGGGATGGGACCTGTTATCCAGAATGCTCTAGTACTGTAAGTCCAAAAAGGTTCAGTTTGATGTGAACCTTCCCTCCTGACTTTATAACTGAAGCCCCATAGTTCTGCCAAGTACTTTTCATTTATTAAGCCACTTGGGTAATTTACGGAATGTTATAAATGAATGGAACCCAAAAGTCCTTGACTGTTTTATAGCACATTTTAATATGAAGCAGTTGGGCAGATATAAAGCAATTTCATGTGGAATTTAAAATAAATCAACATTCTCATATAGGAAATATAAATTCACAATAAGCTTCCCTGTATGCGCCAGGACTCAGCTCCTTAAGCTCATTTTTTCCTGCCAACTCTCTAAATATTTTCTTAACTGAATATTTCAGTCTGGGAATTCTTCATCCTGATACTTCTGATGACCTACTGAAAGCTGCTCCTTTCCCAAAGAGCCATTTACTTATAAATGGAATATATGTCCAGCATCGGGAAGATTAGAACATTAACCCCATGTGCTATAGACTAAGTTCTGAGTCCTAGTCCAGACTAGGCGTGTCCCTTATGGCAAAAGATGGATTCTCGAAAAAAATTTTGAAAAATTTCTCTTTAATAAAGAAGAAACTCAAATATTGAATTTTTATATAAAGCACTAAAAAGGTAAAAATGAACATCTATGCATATTAACCAGTTGCTATAATATACGCTAATTATTTGAGAATAATTTACCCCTTGAAATTGGAAGTCATTTCCACAAGCACAGTGATTCGCCCTTTAGTGGCGCTCAACAATGCTCAGTCCTTTCTGCCTTTCATTTTAAATCGGGCGCTGCTGCACCTATTGATGCAGGGAAACCCCGGAGCGACCATCACCTCTGGGTTCCCTCAGTGCCCTGAGCCAATCAGCACAGTTCATTTGCACCGGAAGAATAGGGGGCACATGTCACTCACACACAGAATACAAGAAATGACACCAGACAGACCTAGAAAATATTCAGTTGTGTCCATTTTATCAGCACAATTATGTCAAGAGAATCACCTGTTTGTGTCTGAAAAGAAGTCAGAATTCTGGGGAAAAAAACCTGGTGATTAGTGATTGGCGCAATGTTTCGCTATACATGGATTTGCGGCGAATTTCCGTATTTCAACACTGGCAGATTTTTTTGTGAAACGGATGAAAAAATTTGGCGTGGAAAAATTTGTCGCAAAATTGTTGCCCGGGTCAAAAGAATTGTTGTGCATCTAAAGAATTGTCGCAGGAGTCAAGAGAATTGTTGCGGGCGTCAAGAGAATTGTTGCGTGTCTAAAGAATTGTTGCGGGCATGAAGAGAATTGTCGTGCATCAAAAGGATTGTCACGAGCGACAATTTTTTTCTTTTGACATGTGACATTTTCACTGTTCCACTAATTTTTCGCCATTTTGCAAATCTTTTGAAAGAAGCAAAACGGGACAGATTCGTTCATCACCACTGGTGATTGAAATTGCACTTTGCTCACTGCACTGGCTGATGTAAATGAGCCCCGTTGTCTATACTCACAAGGCAGTGCTTAGACTTTGCCTCCAACAAATAGGTATTCTGGATAATGGGTCCCATACCTGTAAATACTTTCAAAATGTATATACAGCAGGAAATACAAACTCAAGTCCAGTTGCACCATACTAAATAAAGGGAACTTTAACAAAAGATATTTTTGAGACATTTTTTCAAACACCCCATCAAACCTTCTGGATATTATAGACAGCCACATCTTGCTGGTTTATATCAACAACTTGCCATATAATTGTCTTTTGGTCCTTCTGCGAATGTTTTGGTACAGAAGGTAATTACTTAATTGACCATTACTCGTTGAAGTAGCAACAGTATCTTTTCCATGTGACTTATATACCCTTTTCTAATGATTAAGTAGACTCATGATCTATGCTGCCTACCTCTGTTAGAAAAAAATCATTTAAAAGTCATTTAATTAGGGAGATGGAATGCTCTTCCCCAGCAAATAGCTGGTAAAAGGCAGCCAGGTACATTAAATGGATAGTGTTGGCCAGGTCATGGCACAATGTCCTCATTTATAATAACAAGTGCTCTTACTAAGCTGAACCCCTTTCAACAATATTAAACATAACTGACGTTATGCAGTAGATTTTGGGTATCTAGTAGAGGGCATTAACCCATTCACTCTCATAGCCAGTGCAAGAGTACATGAGGCTACTATTTAACACAGGAGTCCATTTCATCTAGTCCTATAGTTAAAGAAGCAATAGACTAGTGATCCCCAACCAGTAGCTTGTGAGCAACATGTTTCTTATCAATCCCTTGGATGTTGCTCCCAGTGGCTGCAAAGCAGGTGCTTATTTTTGAATTTGTTGCTTGGGGGCAAGTTTTGGTAGCATAAAAACCAAGTATAATGCCAAACAGAGCCTCCCATAGACTGCCAGTCCATTCACGGGCTACTAAACAGCCAACCATAGCCCTTATTTGGCACACACAGGAACGTTTTCATGCTTGTGTTGCTCCCTAACTGTTTCCACAATTCAATGTGGCTCACTGGTAAAAAAAAAATAAAGGTTGGGGACCCCTGGACTAGACCCTGCAATACAACCAAGCACCATACAGTTATTTATTTCTGCAATCTGCCCATCCAAGGCTACTGTAATGTGAGTGAGTTCAGCTTGAGTTTACAGCCAGCACTGCTAAAAGGCTAATGAAATCAGAAACTGATTTTAAGATTGATGGTAAACCAGAGATAGAAGACTTCAGTATAAGTAACCTAATTCCCAGCACACCGCTCTTTCATGAATTAAAGGCAAACTATCAACATGACCTCTGTGCTTTTATAATCATATTTCATTGTTCATTGTTCGCTTTAGCCTTTAGGAGGCCCATTGGATAGCATTGCTGCCTTGGACCCCCAGGGTATGTACTGAATGAGACACTATCTGCTTTGAGTTTTATATTCTCTGGGGCTGTTCATAAAAGTTGCCAATATATAAAGAAAGGAAGATGAAGAGGGTACTGTGTTTGTCCAGCTTTATCAGATTCTATTAAAAACCTCTCCATGCTATACAGGGAAAACTATAGAATATATGAACCTTTAGAGCACTAGAGAGAAAGGCTGGCCATGTCATGTCATGTCTTGGTTAATATCAGCGGGTATATGTCTTATAAAAGTCTTCCCAACACTCCTGCCATGTTATTGGCCTGGAATTTTCCAATCCCATTCATCTCTCGGAGCTGTGGTCAGCGATACAAACATTCTCAGAACAAATAGGTTTGGTGTTTACTTGTCTCACAATAGTTGCTTGGAAACATGGAGATTCTTTCCTTCTCTCGGACAATTGCAGAAGGGTTTCCAGATGATTATAAAGTCAATGGGGGCAACATTGGCCACTCTGTCACCATGTTTGTGAGCTGCTTAAAAATTGGCATTCCAAGAACATAAAGCTCCGCCTGTGCCATTCAGTTTCCCTTCATAGAGTTCATCAGCTGTAAAGCAATTCCATTGATACTATTGGTTCCAGTTAACTATACACAAACTATGTGTACTTTTTGAACAAGCAGAATATCCAAGGCTATTGTGATACTAATATCTACAGTTAGTATTACTGGTTGTATATATATATATAGTTTATGTATGTGAGTGTATAGATTGGTTAGTATAGGTTGTGTGCTGGGTTTACTCGGATGGGTTGAACTTGATGGACAATGGTCTTTTTTCAACCCTATGTAACTATGTAACTATGTAACTATGTCCATTATCCTTCCAGTTTGAGCAGAGACCCCAAGAGCAGGTCATGTACAAGATGTTTATTTAAACCCAACTGTAATACTTATCACCAAGATCTGATCTCAGACAGGGACATGGTAATTGGAATTGTATTCACCTTTTTCACTGGAAAGTGCTCATCTGAACTAGTTACTATAGATTTATACCGTGTTAAGTAATACTCAGTATAAAAGCAATATATTGCTCTGCATATTTTTTTTTTGTTAAGCATCTTATGATAAAATCAGTAATTTTAAAATTTGTTTTTACAGGTATAGGATCCAGAATGCTCAGTCTGATTTCTGGATAAGCGATCTTTCCATAATTATATCTTAGTTGGGATCAAGTACAGGTACTGTTTTATTATTACAGAGAAAAGGGAATCATTTAACCATGAAATAAACCCAATAGGACTGTTCTGCCCCAATAAGGGGTAATTATATCTTAGTTGGGATCAAGTACAGGTACTATTTTATTATTACAGAGAAAAGGGAATCATTTAACCATTAAATAAACCCAATAGGACTGTTCTGCCCCCAATAAGGGGTAATTATATCTTAGTTGGGATCAAGTACAGGTATTGTTTTATTATTACAGAGAAAAGGGAATCATTTAACCATGAAATAAACCCAATAGGACTGTTCTGCCCCCAATAAGGGGTAATTATATCTTAGTTGGGATCAAGTACAGATACTGTTTTATTATTACAGAGAAAAGGGAATCATTTAACCATTAAATAAACCCAATAGGACTGTTCTGCCCCCAATAAGGGGTAATTATATCTTAGTTGGGATCAAGTACAGATACTGTTTTATTATTACAGAGAAAAGGGAATCATTTAACCATTAAATAAACCCAATAGGACTGTTCTGCCCCCAATAAGGGGTAATTATATCTTAGTTGGGATCAAGTATGTTTTATTATTACAGAGAAAAGGGAATCATTTAACCATGAAATAAACCCAATAGGACTGTTCTGCCCCCAATAAGGGGTAATTATATCTTAGTTGGGATCAAGTATGTTTTATTATTACAGAGAAAATCATTTAAAAAAATTATCTGCTTATAATGGAGTCTGTTATACCAGTTTTGTTTATTCCCGTAATTTGGAACTTTCTGGACAACGGGTTTGCGGACAGTGAATACCATACCCGTATATGGATCAAAATAACTTCAATTAGTTTCCATTTGTCTAAAGGAAAATGAAGAGGTGCATGTACAATAACAGTGTATCCCTTAGCTTTGTTTGCTCTAGCATGCATGAAGATGAACTTGGTGTGAAATGCCAGTCTTGAATAGGATAAATATTTGATATTTCTACTACCACAATCTTGCTTTTCCCCTTCCAGAGTTTCAATTCCTTATTATGAAGGCAGACATAATTCATTAATTTAGCGGTCAAAATGATAGGTAATGGTTTTCCCACTGGTAGCTCTAGGAGGAAAGGCAGCTGAATTGTACAGGGCAATACCATAAAACTGATAGCCTACATATCCCCTGACTAACTGTGCATTTTATTTAGTGTCCTACACATTTTTAGTTCCAGCAACAGCAGGTGAAAAGGGAACCAACCACACTTTGCAGGGAAACGCATTGTCTCCAAAGCCAAAATGTGGCCCTTAGCAACCAGGTCCTTACCAGCCAGTGCCATAGATTCTATGTTCTGTAGAATGCCAGAGTCTTCCATCATCTAGTTTGTACCCAGTCAAGACTCATGGTGCTCTTCTGTTGCTGACTATAAAAAAAGGTTGCTACAAATTGCACAACCATTACTCTACATCAGGGATCCCCGACCAGTAGCTCAGGGGCAACATGTCGCTCCCCAACCCCTTGGGTGTTGCTCTCAGTGCCCCCAAACCAGGGAGTTATTTTTGAATTCCTGACTTGGGGGCAAGTTTTGGTTGAATAAAAACAAGATTTCCTACCAAATAAAGCCCCTGTAAGCTGATAGGGTGCATAGAGGCACCTAATAGCCAATCACAGCCCTTATTTGGCACCTCCATGAACTTTTATGGTGCTTGTGTTGCTCCCCAAGTCTTTTTACATTTGACTGTAGCTCCCGAGTAAGAAAGGTTGGGGACCCCTGCTCTACACAATAAACAAGGCAATAGCACCTGCTTTAAATATACAGTTTCCTAGTGTGTTTTTTTTCTTTGCAATTTGCACCCAACCACAAGTCTTGTAAACAAACCCTTTGGTGGTTAAACATATCTTTTTGTATGTACTGAAGGCTCTATCATTTTCTTCATCATTAAAATGTTCTCACCTTACCTATGGATGAGAAAGCCATCTTGGGCTATACCTAGGTGCTATTAACTAACATTCAACTTTTCTCAATATACTTCCCATATTGTCAGCCCATAAAATATTTCCACATCATTTACCAAATCCCCAATTTAATGGAAAACATTCAATGGAAAAAACAGACAAGATCATCTTCAACTGAATTGAGGCAACAAAAACTCAGAAAACTGCCAGTTTTCAAAACAGCAAAAGAATGTTAGTAAATAGACCCATTATCATATTAGTTTTTACCTTTCAGGGGTCTCAAGAAGCACACAAAGGTCATGGTTTGATCACTACTTTTACAGATGGAGCTCAGATCCCTCCCCCCTCATCCTCAGGCAAAAATGCAACTGTGCTGTATGTTGAATGTGCAGGAAACAATTCAGAGCAAAACATTAACAGCCAGATGTGCCTTCTATTTATTACCCCACTTAGATGGTGTTGAGGTCAGAAAGAAAATTGATAGGTCTAATGGAAAATTTAGAAAATCAATCATACTGTAAGCAGAGGGAAGGAAACACATGTTTTAGGAGAACCACTGAGTAAATTATAAAGCTACTGACAGATGTTTAATAAGGATGCCTTGTATATTGATGCATTCATTAACCTAACTACAAAAAAAACAGAAGATATGATTAAAACTGGCCATAGTGGAACTGAGGAAAGTCAGGTCTCTATGAAAAATGGGATCAACCAAGGGGTCTCATTCATGCCTTTCAAATAAGCATTACATTCATAGCTGAAAGTTATTGTATTTTTGAAAGCCCCATTGAGCTCACCATTTTGATTTCCCTGCAAAGGTGAAGAGCAGCCAAGTCAGCACCCTATATCAGCTCATGCATGGCCAGATTATGTTATGGTATTTATCCAAGAATTTACATCGCTAAGGTCAAGGATGTTGCCTATTACTAAGGTTCCTTCCAGTCACAGTTAAATGTAAAAAGACTTGGAGAGCAACACAAGCACCATAAAAGTTCATGGAGGAGCCAAATAAGGGATAAGATTGGCTATTAGGGGCCTCTATGCACCCTATCAGCTTACAGGGGCTTTATTTGATAGGAAACTTGTTTTTATTCAACCAAAACTTGCCCCCAAGTCAGGAATTCAAACATGAGAACCTATTGTGATACTAATATCTACAGTTAGTATTAGTGGTTGTATTTATAGTTTATGTATGTGAGTGTATAGATTGGTAGGTGTGAGTTGTGTGTGCTGGGTTTACTTGGATGGGTTGAACTTGATGGACTCTGGTCTTTTTTCAACCCTATGTAACTATGTAACTATGTAACCTGCTTTGGGGGCACTGAGAGCAACATCCAAGGGGTCGGTGAGCAACATGTTGCCCCAGAGCCATTGGTTGGGGATCACTGCAACCTTTATCCATTGGTGGGATGCTGGTGGCAAAATAACAACTTGAGTGCCCCAGGCTGGACTTCCCTAACATAATTAATAAGAATACCACACAATGTAATAATATGACATGTAATGGATTCTTGTTGGCAAAACAAAGTTAGGAAGGGCTCTGGAGTACAGAAAGAAGGCTAAGGGACAAGGACCCAGGCAGGGGCTCGGGAATAAGGAATCAGAAAGGGTCTCAGGAATAGGGAAAGGAACAACCAAACAGAACCAGTACTAAGAGCCTACAGTGGCTTGGTTGAGTGTTACACCAGCAGTTCAGAACACAGTCAAATCCAGGATCAAATCCAGACAGATACTGATAATTTGGTGTGATCAGAGATACAACATTAGGTAAGCAAATCCAGACTTTGGCTTAGGGAATTTAGCTAAATAGTAGCACCTTTCCTACTGTGATCTGTAGTACTGACTCCTCTTTGTAGTGGTAGCTGTCTCTCCGCTGATCTGTGGCTGTACGCCCAAACCCCATTAGTGCTTCAATGAATACGTGCACTTTTGAGAAATTATCGGCCAAGAAACCTTGGTTACTTTACCTGTATGCAGCAGCTGTTTCTATACTATAATTTCCATTCACTAAGAACAAAGACAAACCTAAAAGAAGAATGAAAGAGACGCAGAAATTGGCTTTAGCAAAAGTACAGCTCCCAAAGCCATCATTAACCTGGCACCTGAATTCCAGCAGAGAAAATAACATTCCCAGCACCTTTGGGGGTCCCTTTGACGGAATGAATGAGCTACGCCACATCTGTTTTCACACTGTGCTTTGTTAGAAACCAAACACACAGCCAGAAAATGAAAGAGATGCTTTTCACAAGAGAAGAACAAACAGCGGATCCGTTCTGTGCAACTGAATGCTGAGATATGTAGAGCATTTATGTTCATGTTAACTAATGCAAAACACACAGATAACCAGCATCCCTTGGGGCATTTGCACTGAAGAGTCAAACAGAGTTCAAGGGGAATTTGCCGGGTCTCTATTCGCTTATTTTTTTTAAAACTTGTTCATATTATTAAGGTCACATACATGGAATATAATTTATATAAACTGTAAATTTCCCTTAAATATCTAAAATAAGTTGCCCTATGCTGAAAATGGTCACATAGAATCACAAAGCTTCACAACACTGAAACTTTCCTTAGCACCGGTGAGACGCACCTCTAGCCGAGCTTCACAATCAGATTTTTATTGGGGGCCTCAGAAGAAGATAGTAATGAAGACAGAAAAAGAAAGTAGGAAGGGTTTGAAAAGGGAAACGTTAACAAAAAGGAAAACATTATTTATAGGTCAAGGCACATGTATATTTATACATCGCTAACTGGATGTTCCTGTGCAGAGACCCAACTACTGAGCAGGGTTTGAAGGCAAACCAGGGCCCATAAATGTGAAGTATTAATTCACTCTCAATAGAATGTAGGGACCTATAGGGTTAACAGTCTCTATTGTACTGTCACCCACTGTGACCTACAGCACTTATATTTGCCTATTTGTGTCTGTAAGTTACCCTCCCATATAGATTGTAAGCTCTACGGGGCATGGTCCTCCCTCCTCTTGTGTCTTTGACTCTTAACTTATTGCAACTGTACCTTGTATTTACTTGTATTTATTGTTACACTTTGTATTTATCTATTATTATCTTATTAACCCCCTGTTTGTATTAATGTATTCTACTGTACAGTGCTGCGTACATAAGTAGCGCTTTATAAATAAAAATATACATACATACATACATACATGGCTTTACATGCCTACAGCTTTAGTTGCTAGGCCTGAAGGGCCTGTATCACCTTGTGCCTCAACCCTATCATTATAGATCTTTTGAGCAGTGCCCTCTTCACCTCTTCAATAGGTTATTGATTGTTTTATATGTAATTCTGTATGTCCAATGTATAAACCCACTTATTGTACAGCACTGCGGAATATGTTGGCACTTTATAAATGCCATTTGCCCAAAGGTATAGTGACTCTTTTCTGTCACACATTGAAATAGTTCTGGTTGATGGTTGGTGCTCTCTCTTTGCCTGACGAACAGGGTGGATGTCTGATGGGAGCCTGGCGCTTGGGCCTAGTAAAGGGACGGCCTCAAGGGTAGTGAAGTCAAGTATGAAGGCCCCCGTGAGTAAGATATAGTCAAGACAGGATAGTTTCTGTAATAGAACATTCTTGGAAAGTGAGGCAGACAGAAGTAGTAGAGCAGCCTGTGCTCCAACCAGGATTGATAGCTGGAGACGCTCTCCTCTCAGGCAAGAGTGGCCTGTAGTGTAGGGACCATAATACTAAATAGGGATTTAGGTTATGTGTATTCCCTGATCCAATGTGAGGGATCTAGGTCATTTTACAGAGGTCCTGAATGGCATAGTTTTCAGATTTGGGTATTCCCAAGTAATAGGGATGATTCGTTCTTTGGGTCTTTTACAAATATATAGACAGATAGAGATAGATAGATGATAGATAGATAGATAGATAGACAGATAGACAGATAGATAGGATAGATGATAGATGATAGATAGATAGATAGATAGATAGATAGATTAGATAGATAGATAGATAAATAGAGAGTAGTGATAAGCGAATCTGTCCTGTTTCCCTTTGACAAAAAATTTGTGAAATGGCAAAAAAATTGCAAAACCCATTGAAGTCAATAGGCGACAAATGTTACGCACGACAGATTTTACGCAGGTGACATTTTTTACTTTTACTCCAAATGCATTAAAATCAATGAGCATTTTTTGTATCAGCAACATTTTTATCTTGGCGACTTTTTTGTCTCAGACGGGCATGTCATTTCAGGAAGGGCAAGGTTTAATAATGGCATTCAGCCGTCTGTTATCTGCATAATATAGGAGAGCATCCAGCAGGCAGTAATTGAATTAAATGTGAGAAAGTTACAGACTACAAAAGAGACTGCTGAGCATTTGAGTATAAACCGTTAAACCTTTGCGTAATTTACTCAGCAAGCCCATAACCCACTGAAATCAAATGAAAACCAGGAGTAGAATCCCCCCTAGATACCAGGAGTGGCACCTCCTAACAGCAGGAAGGCTGTCAATTTTGACATCCCAGGTTAAACACTGTGAGTTTGAACATCCATTTTAATTCATTCCTAATCTGCTGAGCAGTAGAGATTTGTCGACTGTCTCACTGAGTTTATTAAAGGAGAACAAAACCCTGAAAATTAATATGGCTAAAAATGTCATATTTGTTTATACTGAACTTACTGCACCAGCCTGTAGTTTCAGCATCTCAATAGCAGCCATGATCCAGGACTATAAACTTGTCACAGGAGCTCCCCATCTTGGAAAGTGTCTGTGACCCTGCACATGCTCAGTGGGCTCTGGGCAGCTGTTAAGGAGCCAAGCTTAGGGGTTGTCTCAATTATCAAGCAGAAAATGAGTCTGTCTGACAAGCTGATGCTACAGGGCTGATTATTAAAGTCTGATGCTAGTTGCACTGGTTTCTGAGCTGCCATTTAGTACTTATCTGTATTAATTACTAATCAGCATTATATTGTGACATTTAGATTCTATATACACTGTATAATGTGAGTGGGTCCCTAGGTAAGTGACAGCAGCACAAAACAAGTGCTGGGAATCAGCAGAAAAGAAGATGGGGGGCTACTGGGGGCATCTTTGGGGGCACAGATCTTCCCTGTTAAAGTACAGAAGCCAGAAACATAATGTACAACATTTCTGCCCTACTTCTTTAGTTAGGCTTTAGTTCTCATTTAATGCCTACCTTCAAACAAGGTATTGAACTGGGATTAATCATTTCATATCTTAATTTATGATCCCACTGAATTCATTTTAAAGAGACACTGTACAGTCACATGATAAAAGGTAAACATGGAAGAGCACATCCTGATGGAAACTATGGCGAATGGGATGATGTTTGTCTATGAATCCATAGATGTTATATATAAAAATGGTCAAAACCAGCAACCTGTACCAACCAATTTACTCTTATCATTATAACTGCAGTCATAGGACACTGCTGATTAGTTGCCATGGGTTACAGGACAAAAGGGCAAACACTCAGGATACTGCGGATTAAACTCTGGATTATAGAAATACTTACTCCCATTACCAATTGTGACAAAGCATTTGTATCAGTCTCAATCAATAGTCTGTTACACAAAAGGGAACTTTAGGGTTGGCGGAGGGTTAATTCAACAGTTTCTTATACAATGCAAACAGATAGAGCTGACCACTCCCAGTATTCCAGTTCTAAGTGCTATAAACCCCCTTTTTGGTTCTTATTTCAGAACCATTCCACCTAAATTAGGACCATTGAGATGTATGAGGCATAAGGTGCAGAAGGCAGCTTTGGTGAGCATCAGCCAGCCTTGTATTTGCTCCCGTTGGGGACAGGTAGGGGATAGGAAGAAGGAAGGATACATGCTTCCACCCATCCCTTATGAATACAGCACCTGCAGAAATTCAAGCTTTGTGGAAAGTAGTGTGCAAATTGGAAAAAAATGGCACATTGCCTCTATTTTTGGACTTTGCACCTTGCTTACTGTCTTAGCGAATCAGACAAATATTCTGCATAATTGGTTCCCAGGTATTCAATCCCATTGCATTAAATTATGGTCACTGCTAAGTGATACGAAATCAATTAGCCCAGCTGGCTACTATTAGGCTAAGGTCCTACGGAGCAAGTTAGCCCCCCGCGATAGATACTGAGGGACTAACCGCTTCTAAATGCCTTTCCACCAGCAGCAAGAGGAGTCAATGGTGGAAAGGTCTATGTATCGCTTGCTGAAGTTGCACAAAGTTGTCTGCAGGAGGAAACTTGGGACTTCGGTAAATCGAAGCGATGCGTAGAACTTCCCACTGGGGACTTTATTGTTGCGGGTGGAAAGGCATTTTGGAGCGGTTAGTTGCTCACAGTAGCACAGATCTATCGTGGGACATTAGCCTTAAAGAACATGTAAACCCCACACACAAACCCCACACACAAAAAGCCTCTTTGAAATCTTTAAATACTCAACACTCCGGTTGTTCAAAGGTTAATAGTAAGGCAACAGTATCCCCTTAATTTCCTTCTCCTCCTGTAACCCACTCTGCCCCCTCTCTCAGGAATTTACTTTGGCTGTTGGCACCTGGGCATGCTCAGTTCTTCCCAGCTCAGATTACTAAACACACCCTCCAGTCTAGCAGCCAGTAAAGATATGGCATTGCTGGTTCCCATAGAAACTCTGCTTTAAATGCCTGCTCCTATTTTTTTCTCCTAACCTTCTCTCCTGAGCTCAGCTTAATTGTTTCAGTGTTCAATCCAAGCAGAACTTTTTATCAAAGTAAGTTCTGCCTGTGTGAGCCTGCATTCTTGATAAAATGTACACTGAATAGGGTTATTTGTGCAGGTATGCTGTTTGCAGATTTAAATGTAACTGATAATGTGTCGGAGGGAATATGGCCACCGGGTGAAAGCTGCTATTGGTTAGAGGAAAATGTGATGGTGCTGGCAAACAGAGGGGATATATGCAGTACACATGATGCCATTTGGGCCGGGGAGATGTATGATATATGTTGTAATAAAATGTAGGCTTTACATGTCCTTTAAAATGAGTAGAAAAGAAGGGGCGTGGCCAAGACGCGGATGAGACCGGACGTGTAAGTGCAGCTCTGCTCCCTGAACCGTTACTAAACCGGCTATAAAGGAAAAGAACCGGCGAATATAGAGCGATCCTCTTATACTCACATCAGCGATGCCTGTGAGAGGGAACAAGAAACCGCCCCAGCAGGACTTGACTCCTTTTCTGGCCAAAGCAAAACAGACGCCGCCTAAGACACAAGATGGCGCCGAATCCTCCGAGCCTACTGCACAGGAGAGTAATTCTGAATCGGAAGATACGGAAACGGCAAACCTGGCTCCAGTAACTGTGAGTGTAATGAAAAAGCTACTCTCTGATTTCAAAAGCTCACTAAATGCAGATATAAATGAAGCCATCCATTTACTACGCACGGATGTGCAAAGTATTGGCCAAAGAGTAAACAGTTTGGAACAAGCAGTGGATGAGGTGCGCGGCACCCAAAACCAATATTCTGACTGTTTAAACTCATTTAATAAGCAATTACTAGCCATGAAAGATAAAACGGCTGACATAGAGGATCGCGCAAGAAGGAATAATGTGCGTATTAGAGGTATCCCAGAACAAATAACTCAAGAAGAGTTACCTTCATATTTCCACGCTTTATTATCTACAGTTTTGCCGAATCTCGTTCCCACTGAACTAATGATTGACCGAATCCATAGGATTCCTAAACCAAAAAATCTCTCTATTGACACTCCAAGGGATACAATTGTCCGGATTCACTTTTACACAACTAAGGACCGTCTACTTAACCATTTCAGGTCCAAAGCACAACTGCCCCCGCAATACCAAAATTTACACATATATGCTGATTTATCAGCCCATACTCTGCTCCGCAGGAAAGAATTTTCAATGACTACAAATATACTACGTAACCATGGCATAGTTTACAAATGGGGCTTCCCAGTGAAACTTATTATTCTCAGGAATGGATCCCAACATCTGTTTTCAACCCCTAAAGAAGCCATAGCAGCCTTAACGGATTGGGGCCTAACAGATCTGCAAATGGATATCTCTACACCGAAAATACCTAAAAAAAGGTCACTGGACTGGTCAACAGTTTCTCCTCGAAAGGATAAGCAACAGCAACGACCAGCTCCAACCTGAGGAAACCCTTAGTTTATAATGCGCATTGTTCAACTAAAATGGGTGAACCTCTTTCACTAAAGATAACATGAACGATGTGATTTTATTAATAAGGTTCAGGTAGCAATTTCTGTTTTATATATATTACATATTTGTGCTTGGTCCCCAACCTTCCCTATATGTTTGGTTTTTTGGATGTATTATCTTATCTGGATAGGGGTAGGTCGGGCTTAACCTGGATTTCTCCCCCCCACTGGCTGGATTGTGCAGCTATAGCACCAGCCTGATTTGGCTGTACAGAGCGCCCAAGCAAGCCCTTAGTGCTGCAGTTGGGCAGTTATTTACTTGTTTAGAGCTTTACTTAAAGTTTTTCTTTTTCTCTTCTTTTCTCTTCTTTTAGTACTTTTATTTTCTCTGTTGGTTGTATTTTCTTAAGCGGTCAAGTCGTAATATTAGTTTACTGAAATATTGTGATATCTTTTTACTTTATTCCATTTCTCCTGTCCCAACTAGACATGCAACTACACATAGTTTCAATAAACGCTAAAGGACTTAACAGTCCTGAGAAAAGGAAAACTGTGCTTAATTGGGCAAGAGATTCAAAAATCGATATCCTCTGCCTGCAAGAAACCCATTTCAAAGCCCAGTCACACACAATCTTTAAATCTGCTTTTTATACTGAAGCCTTCTATGCTAACGCTCCAGTCAAAAAAAACGGTGTTGCCATATTAATAAGAAATTCGATTCCGATATCAGTCAAGGAAACATTCCAAGATCCTAAGGGTAGATTTTTATTGTTAAATTTTGAACTATATGCACATAAGTATTCTATTCTCAATATATATGCACCAAATGCACGCCAAGTTAAATTTGTAAATAAAGCGCTTAAACTACTCCCAGATGCTTTTTTAGATCACAGACAAGTTATAGTCTTAGGAGACTTTAATATAGCTCCAGACCCCTATTTAGATAAATTCCCAATCCCTAGAGGACAAGCATTACGCACGCCTCTGAATTTAGCAAAAGGCCTAAAGCAAGCGATCAAAAAGTATGCCCTATACGATGCATGGAGAGCTGCTCATCCCGCTGAAAAAGATTTTACATATTTCTCTCATGTGCATTTATCTCACTCTCGTATTGACTTGATTTTGTTAGATCCTTTCCTTTTACAAAATATGGACAAAGTGTATATAGGCATTGCCACCTGGTCGGACCATGCCCCCGTGGGTTTGCGGCTTAATTTAACAGCAGTTCCCTCCCCTAATATCTCATGGAAACTAAACAATTCAATTTTATCTAACCCAAAAAATCTAGAATATTTAACTAAACTCACTGAGGACTTTAAATCTTTTAACCCTTCATCGGATTATAGTCCTGACTTATTATGGTGTACTTATAAGGCTTTTATAAGAGGTCACATTATATCCCTAACTTCCGAGCAAAAAAAAAAGAGACAAAAAATATTATTTGAGCTTAATGCTCAACTCTCTACAGAATTATCCCAACTTAAGAAAAAACCCACGGAGGCAAACTCCCAAAAGGTGACAATGCTAAAACGGAAAATAAATGACATAAATGCTGAAAAAATGGCGTACCAACTATTGATACTGAAGCAAAAATATTATTCAGATGATAACAAATGTGGAAGACTGCTGACCAATAAACTTAGAGAAGCAAGAGCGAAAACAAGAATAGAAGCTATCAAAACTAAAGATGGCAAAACATTAACTAACCCAACACAAATTGCACAAGAATTTGCTAATTATTACTCTACTCTTTATAATCTCAGCAAGGACCCACACACAGCTCAACCGACACAAACAAATATTGAAAACTTCCTAGCCTCTCTCTCTCTACCAACACTAACGCAACAACATAAAGATACCTTAAGCCAACCCTTCTCAGCAAATGAAGTTTTACAAGCAATTAAAATTTTGAAAAATAACAAGGCCCCTGGTCCTGATGGGTTTTCTAATAATTTTTACAAAAAGCTTGTCTCCAGTATTTCCCCATTGCTTACGCAACTGTTTAACAATTTAAGCACTAACCGTTCTCCTCGCTCAGAATTATTCCAAGCCACTATAACTACGATACCGAAACCAGGGAAAGATCCCAATTTAGTAACCAATTATAGGCCAATTTCCCTATTAAACTCAGATATAAAAATTTACGCAAAAATATTAGCCACTAGATTAAATCCTTTATTAAAGACACTTATAGTGAACGACCAGGTGGGCTTTGTTCCATCCAGGCAAGCCCCGGACAATACAAGGAAAATAATTAACATTGCCCTACACGCCAATTCTAATAAAATACCATGCCTGCTTTTATCATTAGATGCTGAAAAAGCATTTGACCGAGTAGCTTGGCCATACCTTAAAGCGGTTCTAATTAAATTTGGATTCCCCGACTTTTTCCTAAATAGCACCCTGGCCTTATACACCAAACCCTCCGCTAAAATACTCACAAACGGTTTTAACTCAGCCCCCTTTTTCTTAACCAATGGAACCAGACAAGGTTGCCCACTTTCTCCACTGATATTTGCCCTTATTATGGAACCCTTAGCTGAAACTATACGTAATTCCCCACTGATCCAAGGATACACAATTGGCACTCATGTTTGTAAAACTTCATTATTTGCAGATGATGTTATCATTACAATGACAGATCCTATTAACTCCTTACCGGCCCTATTTCAAATACTCCAACAATTTTCCCTTGTCTCTTACTATAAAATCAACACTACTAAAACAGAAGCCCTCCCGATATGGGTACCAAACCATACTTTGGTGAAATTGAAGTCATTATACAAATTTGAATGGCAGCAGTCTTCCATTAAATATTTGGGTATTCATGTTAGTTTTTCTGTGAAAAACCTGTATAAAGATAATTTTGCACCTATGTTCTCCAAATTCCAAAAACTTACCCAGGACTGGATGTATAAAGATATTTCATGGCTAGGACGCCTGGCAGCAATTAAGTGCAACTTGTTACCTAAAATTTTAAATTTATTCAGAACTATACCAATCCATATTCCGGCCAAATTTTTTACATCGCTACAAGGTCTACTAACCAAATTTATTTGGCAAAAACAGAAACCCAGGATAGCATACAGCACTATGTCAAACTCAAAAAGGAAAGGTGGTTTAGCATTGCCCAACCTCAAAAAGTATTACCAGGCTTGCCATCTCAATTTCCTACAACGATTTTTTGACACCATCAATCCCCCCCAATGGTTATCTCAAGAATTTTCAGCTACACCTACTACAGGTACTCCAATTACTTCTGCCATCTGGATTCCCCCTAAACTGCGGCAGGGGAAACAAGATTACCTACCGACTACAGAAGCCTCACTAAAAATTTGGGACTCTTTAATTCATAACGACAATCTGAAGAACGGCCTTTACCCACATTTCCCCATAGTAGGGTTTCAACAATTAATAGATAATTTGAACCTAAATGCATGGATGCAAACAAATATTACAGCCTTTGCAGACCTGTTCCAAAAGAGCATATACCAGCCCTTCTCATACCTTCGGAGTAAGTTCAAAGTCCCAAATACTACATTTTTAACCTACTTGCAACTCTCTAGTTACTTAAAAACCAATTCGCTACAGAAACTTAAAGCCTTATCAACAGACCAAGAAAGACTTTTTAACTTATTAAAGCATCCTTCAAAAATTTCGCAATATTATGCTCTGCTTTTGGAAATGAACCCCCAAGAGATAAGTTCCTACATGAAAAAGTGGGAATCTGAAATTAATACAGCAATAGAGCCTATCGACTGGAATAAAGCCTTCTCTACTCTCTTTTCCTCAATCAGCTCAATCCGTCTTCTGGAAACCAGTGTGAAATTAATGTACAGATGGTACATGACCCCAGCAAGACTGTACAGAATTTTCCCGGCTACCGCATCTAACAAATGTTGGAGAAATTGCAACCAAATTGGAACGCTCACTCATATATGGTGGGACTGCCCTGTGATATCGCAATTTTGGCTTACAATATTCCCCATCCTTTCAGAGCTATTTCGGATCGATATTCCAACCTCTCCTAGACTGGCCCTCCTTAATCTAGATTTAGACCATATTCCCTGGAACAAAAAACGGCTCCTAATTCATATCCTAGCTGCAACGCGTTTATTGATAGCAAGATGCTGGAAGTCGACCACGACTCCTTCACTAAAAGAGGTAACTATAATTCTCAACAACCACAGCATCTTGGAATACTTCAATGCTAGAAATAATCACCTTCTGCACAAATACCACGCAAAATGGGACTTATGGAATAACAGCAAGTATGTAGGGGAAAATCCATTAGGAATTTTCTTTGAAAAATGTCTCTGCTGTTAGGCCTTGGATGCACCTAAATAATTGATATACTATTTGTTGATATGCTTTTTTATGCGCCTTGACTACTTTTCTTTTCTTGCCCTTTTTATTTTCTTTTTCACTTCTTTACCCTATCCTTCTGTTAGATCTGTTTAGTTGTTTAGTTGTAGATAGTTAAAAAATAAAAAACTGGTGAAACTGTGTTTAGTGTTCACCTACCTGCTATGGAAACAACACAACAGTGTTACATCATATTCTAGTGCTTTGGGCACGTTTTGTACCTTGTTTCTTTATACTTCATATGGTATAATGTAAGATCAATGTAACTTTTTTTTTTATGTTAATTTCATTTTATTCACCAATAAAAACAATAAATAATAAAAAAAAAAATGAGTAGAAAAAATTAAGTCTAATGTGACAAAACTCAGAATTCTAATACCCAAAGTGCTTGTTTGGCTTGTTATTATCCTCCAAATCATTGTGAGTGAAAAAGAAGTGACATTTGCAAAGTAACTGAAAATGAATAGGATTTATTCTTTGCCTTGCTTACTTGCTTGTGTTGCTTTTATCTCTGGTCATTTTAGGGCTACATTTGACAGAAAAATTACACAGGGATTCTAATTTGAGAAAAAGAACTGAGAGAACAAGAACATTCCCCCCAGCCTTTATGGAACACCTTTGATTATATTTGATTTCCATTTCCACAACCTTTGGAAATAACGTTAAAGGCCGGTGAGCACTATGGCTGAAAGGGATAACGTGACCTAGATGTTGGAGCACAGGTTGTTTCTATACTTGTACATTGTGTTTGTTAGAAGCCATGTAGGGCACACGCTTGAAATAATCTTTTATACATTTTACAGTGTCCTGGAAGTATTAATATCTACCTCACTCACAGGCACTGCTGAACATTTAACATATTAGGGCTGATTCACTAAAGTGCGAAATAACGAGCGCTATTTATAGCGTGCATTAAAAATTTTATCGCGTCTAAATTTTTGCGACTTTTCGCATGATTCAGTGTAAGCATACTTGCGCTATTTTACGCGCGATATTGCATGCGTTATTTAGCTCGCGAAGACTATTTTCGTGCGGTATTTGCCGGTACATGCGCTAAATAACGCTCGCGTTTAGTCGCCGCATATAAATAGTGCATATAAATTGTCGCCGCATATAAATAGTAGCATAAAAATAGTAGCCACATATGAATAGTGTATATAAATAGTAGCCACATATGAATAGTGTATATAAATAGTAGCATATAAATAGTAGCCACATATGAATAGTGTATATAAATAGTAGCATATAAATAGTAGCCACATATGAATAGTGTATATAAATAGTAGCATATAAATAGTAGCCACATATGAATAGTGTATATAAATAGTAGCATATAAATAGTAGCCACATATGAATAGTGTATATAAATAGTAGCATATAAATAGTAGCCACATATGAATAGTGTATATAAATAGTAGCATATAAATAGTAGCCACATATGAATAGTGTATATAAATAGTAGCATATAAATAGTAGCCACATATGAATAGTGTATATAAATAGTGCATATAAATAGTAGCCACATATGAATAGTGTATATAAATAGTAGCATATAAATAGTAGCCACATATGAATAGTGTATATAAATAGTAGCATATAAATAGTAGCCACATATGAATAGTGTATATAAATAGTAGCCACATAGGAATAGTGTATATAAATAGTAGCATATAAATAGTAGCCACATATGAATAGTGTATATAAATAGTAGCATATAAATAGTAGCCACATATGAATAGTGTATATAAATAGTAGCCACATATGAATAGTGTATATAAATAGTAGCATATAAATAGTAGCCACATATGAATAGTGTATATAAATAGTAGCATATAAATAGTAGCCACATATGAATAGTGTATATAAATAGTAGCCACATATAAATGGTAGCATATAAATAGTAGCCACATATAAATGGTAGCATATAAATGGTAGCCACATATAAATGGTAGCATATAAATGGTAGCATATAAATAGTAGCCACATATAAATGGTAGCAAATAAATGGTAGCATATAAATAGTAGCCACATATAAATGGTAGCATATAAATAGTAGCCACATATAAATGGTAGCATATAAATGGTAGCCACATATAAATGGTAGCATATAAATGGTAGCATATAAATAGTAGCCACATATAAATGGTAGCAAATAAATGGTAGCATATAAATAGTAGCCACATATAAATGGCAGCCACATATAAATGGCAGCCACATATAAATGGTAGCATATAAATAGTAGCCACATATAAATGGTAGCATATAAATGGTAACATATGAATGGTAGCATATAAATGGTAGCATATAAATAGTAGATGCTTATAAATAGTAGCCACTAGTGATGAGCAAATGTGTTCTGGTTTCTTTAGTGAAAAATTCACAAATCTTTCGAAAGATCCACGAAACAGCAAAAATGTTGTGCGGCCAAAAAAAATTGTTGCCCACGACTATTATTCTTTGACGCCTGTGTCAATTTTTAACGTGCGGTGAATTTTTGCGTCGCGGATATTTTCATGCGTTTTGCCATTGGCAGATTGTTTTGCGAAACGCATGAAAAAATTTGCTGCGGAAAAATTTGCCGCACGTCCAAAAATTCGCTGCGAATCCATGCCTGGCGAAACATTTCATCACTTGTAGCCAAATATAAATAGTCATGCGAATAAACACACGCCATGTTAGCCATACACGCCAATACTTGCAGAAAATTACTGTATTAAAAATGCCCATTTCCCTGCAAACTGGCGGCTGCATCACTCTAGGGGAAACACAGACTTGAATAAATCCCACTGCAAAGTCCATATTGTGTTGCCAAAAGCTCATTAACTGTACTTTTCTATAATTTATCGCCTGCCTGAAGTAGGTGTTAATTTTCACATAGACCAATGCGATATTTGAAGTGTTTGTGAATCATGCGATCGTATTCTTTTCAGCACGAAAATTAACGCATGCGTTAAAACTAACGCATGCGGTCGCGCGAAAATTAACGCAACTTAACGCCCGTGATAATACTATAGTGAATCGCGCGCTAATTATCGCGTCTATTTTAACGCAAAAAAGTGAATCAACCCCATTATATTATCCAACCTGTAGCCAGAGCTGCCCAAAAACTGTGGCACCCAGGGCAAGGTGGTTATCTGCCCCACCAAACTACCGGTTTACCCCCTGCAAGTAAGGGTTGGTGACATAAGAGGTGACAGTGGAGGGTTAAGGAAAAACAAGGAGCTGGTTAAATGGCTGCAACTTCAATAGTGACTGCAATTTTTTTACCCACAATCATGCAAAAAGAGAGGCGGACTGATCAGTGCACATTCACACATTCCCTGGTCCCCTGTTTCATAAGTAAATTATCTATGCTAGTGCATGTAGTTACAAAAACAGGGGTTTTTAGTTACAAAATTATGATCATAAGATTGGTAAGCCACCATACCACGTCAAGGTAAACCCCGTACTTACTTATGAAACAGGGGACCAGGGAATGTGCATTGATCAATCCCCCTCTCTTTTTGTATGCTTGTAGTTAATTTGGCCAGATCAGTCGCACGTCCATTGTATTTGTATACTCTATTTAGCCTTGGTGTGCTCCCACAAACCCCTTCTGTGTATTTTAGCAGAGGTATTCTGCAGGAAGAATGGCCAAACTTCCATGTGGGTGCAGCACCCCCACACCCATCCCTTTATTGGTGGTCTTATGCCTTTAAAAAAATGGGTGTTGGTTAATGGGCAGTCTTCTCCTTTACAAGCCGCAAGTGGGGGAGGATTAAGCCTGTAGAACCAGGCAATCTCTCTCTATAAAAGCTGAAGGCATGGGAGTGACTAAGCCCTCTGACTCAAACCAACCCCCAGGTCAAGAATGGCTACTTTGCACAGGAGTGCCAGCCTTTGAAAAATATGACCAGAGGTCAATAGATAGGACCACCATACGGGGTTTACCTTGAAGTGGTATGGTGGCTTACCAATCTTATGATCATAATTTTGTAACTAAAAACCCCTGTTTTTGTAAACACATGCACTAGCATGGACAATTTACTTATGAAACAGGGGACCAGGGAATGTGCATTGATCAATCCCCCTCTCTTTTTTGTATACTTGTAGTTAATTTGGCCAGGTCAGTCACAATTCCATTGTATTGGTATATTCTATTTAGCCTTGGAGTGCTCCCACAACCCCTTTCTGTGTATCTATATAATTTTTTTACCCATAATGCAGAGGGAACACTGTGGCTTGTAGGTGGTTGCTGAGTGCCAATAAGTGTACAATTCATGAGAGAAAGCAAGGAGGACACAAGGAGGAAGGGGCCACATGAGAAAGTCTGAAAGACAGGTTCCAGGGCCAAGGAAGCAGAAGACTAAGAGACAGGTTCCAGGGGCAAGGCAGCAGAAGACTGAGAGACAGGTTCAAGGGCCAAGGCAGCAGAAGACTGAGGGACAGGTTCCAGGGCCAAGGCAGCAGAAGACTGAGAGACAGGTGCCATGGCCAAGGCAGCAGAAGACTGAGAGACAGGTCCCAGGGCCAAGGCAGCAGAAGACTGAGGGACAGGTTCCAGGGCCAAGGCAGCAGAAGACTGAGAGAAAGGTGCCTGGGGCAAGGCAGCAGAAGACTGAGAGACAGATGCCTGGGGCAAGGTAGCAGAAGACTGAGAGAAAGGTGCCTGGGGAAAGGCAGCAGAAGACTGAGAGACAGGTGCGAGGGGCAAGGCAGCAGAAGACTGAGAGACAGTTGCCTGGGACAAGGCAGCAGAAGACTGAGAGACAGGTGCCAGGGGCAAGGTAGCAGGAGACTGAGAGACAGGTGCCTGGGGCAATCAGCAGAAGACTGAGAGAAAGGTGCCTGGGGAAAGGCAGCAGAAGACTGAGAGACAGGTGCGAGGGGCAAGGCAGCAGAAGACTGAGAGACAGGTGCCTGGGGAAAGGCAGCAGAAGACTGAGAGAAAGGTGCCTGGGGCAAGGTAGCAGAAAACTGAGAGACAGGTGCCAGGGGCAAGGCAGCAGACGACTGAGAGACAGGTGCCTGGGGCAAGGCAGCAGAAGACTGAGAGAAAGGTGCCTGGGGCAAGGTAGCAGAAGACTGAGAGACAGGTGCCTGGGGCAATCAGCAGAAGACTGAGAGAAAGGTGCCTGGGGAAAGGCAGCAGAAGACTGAGAGACAGGTGCGAGGGGCAAGGCAGCAGAAGACTGAGAGACAGGTGCCTGGGGAAAGGCAGCAGAAGACTGAGAGAAAGGTGCCTGGGGCAAGGTAGCAGAAAACTGAGAGACAGGTGCCAGGGGCAAGGCAGCAGACGACTGAGAGACAGGTGCCTGGGGCAAGGTAGCAGAAGTCTGAGAGACAGGTGCCTGGGGCAAGTCAGCAGAAGACTGAGAGAAAGGTGCCTGGGGCAAGGTAGCAGAAGTCTGAGAGACAGGTGCCAGGGGAAAGGCATCCTGACTGCTACCCAACAGACCTCTTTTGTGGTCTGAACCCTTTGAACCAGCAAATAAACCCACAGATCCTACTAGGCTCTTGGGTGCACCCACCCATCACTAGTTTACACGTTTGTATTACCGAAGCTTCTCATCACTGTTTACTGTTTGCCATGTCCCCTGGGGGCTATGCCAAGACACTGGCTGTGAGATGATTACAAGAGAACAGGATGGGTATGGGGGAGAGAAGAGTGCTTGCGGTTAGCTAGTCAGGGAACAATGGAGACTTATTCAAAGCTGAAACTGAAACTGCAATTCAGTCAGTGAAAACTACAAAGAAGTGATTAATAAACTCACCTCCATCTGACTAATGCAAATAACAACCTGAATAGGACTTCAATTAACCATAATTAATTAAGCGCTGCTGATATGTCCCTGCATAAGGATATGCCATATTGCTGTATTAGGAGACAATCCCATGCTTCTTTGCCTTCTACGTTCTCTGTATATTTAGACATTTCTACCGCTCTGCTCAAAGAATTCTAAACAGGAAAACACAGCATGCCTTCCAAACCAAAGTCCACAGCAAGAACCCTTATGTCAACAGAAAACGTCTGTCTCTTTAATGCTGAGATACTAATTTCACTGAAGTAGAAAGCAGAACATCTGTTCCGCGGAAGGACGGAAGCGTAGCGGCACATCTCCAGCTGCAGCGCTGCCAACAACCAAACCATCTCTGTGTCACAATGTGCACGTTTCCCTTATATTCCAACAATCTCCAGAGAAAAGAATAATGTTAGCCTCTTACCAATCCATTGCACACACTAATAGCAGCAACACCGCCTCCGACGTGCGCCCGTTGCGCCGTGCCGATGAGATGGCATCCATTCCCCAACTGTGGGGAAATCCGTGCATGGCTGGAATTTCCATTTCTTCTTTCAAGTATAAAATTATCCGAGAGGAATCCGTCCCTGAATGTCAGGTTAAAAAACAGGTTGTGGGTTTTGTGGTGAATTCTGTAATGTATTGCTTGAGAGGCGACGCTACGTTTTCTTCGGTGCTGTAAGTTGTAGGACAGAAAGTTTCCTTTCTCATCGACTTTCACCGGCTCGACAACTTCGAAGGCCAATGGTAAGGAATGGTCCAAGTGCTCTGAAAAATAACCAGATGGTCAGAGTGAGATGCAAGGGCACAGTAATGCATTGACATGATCATAACGTCAGCCATAAATAGTGCAAACTCTACGGGGGGAAATCACAAAAATGTCGGTAAAGGAAAAATGTCCTAAAAATGTATTATTATTATTAACATTTATTTATAAAGCGCCAACATATCCCGCAGCGCTGTACAATAAGTGGGTTACATACATTGGACATACAGAGTAACATATAAAGCAATCAGTAACCGATACAAAAGGTGAAGAGGGCCCTGCCCAAAAGAGCTTACAATCTACAAGATTGTGTGCCAACTTATTTACAGACCAATTTTCAATCATTTTTCTGCTTCTACCAACAATTTTCAAAAATGTAATTAAAAAGTGGGCGTGGATACTGTGTATGACATTTTTTTGAGACATGTTTTATGCCAAAATGTCTCCACTAGTGATGAGCGAATCTTTCCCGTTTTGCTTTGCTAAAAAATTAAAAAAAAAAAAAAACAACAGGAAAAGTCGCGAATAGGAGAAAAATCAGCGAAACGCATTTGTGGCGTGTTTTTTTGTAATGTGTCTTTTTTTTATGCAACCGCACCCAATTTGACGTGACCACAACTTTTTTTTGACGTGCAACAAATTATTCCATGGTGAATTTCTGCGGTTTTGCGAAACAATTTACCAATGGCAAAATGCGGATCCACGCCTGGCAAAAAAGTTTACTCATCACTAGTCTCCACCACAACAAAAATGTCAGGAAAATAATATTGATATTATAATTTGGCTGTATAAAGAAACATTTTTCACAGCGCCATAACAACAAATTTTTACATTTGGTGACATTACAACAAATCCATAAAATGATAAGACACCTTCTGTGAATTTGTTATGCTTACGACACTTTGAGAACTGTGTACTTACAGATACTTTTAGAATTTCCCCCCTAGGGTCTATTTGGCACTTTGCACCTTAGTGCTCAATGCTGATACATACTATACATACTATATGGTCAGAACATGGGCACGCCTTGGTCTTTTTCTGACACAACCCTGTCTTGCTCGTCAGTCAATGGACACCAGACTCAATGGAACCCTGTACTTGATGTTAACCATAACATCATACATATCAACATTATTTAAGTGCAACATCAATGAAACCACATATTAGGTGCTAACAAACCACCATAAATGTTCTGGAACCTCCAGTAGCAACTTAATGCACAGTTAAACCCTGGGCTAAAGAGACAGGGGTCACTCCTAGGCCTGTGATTCAACAACCTTTGTTCCTCTATCACCATCTGGAATATATATTGTATATCAGTAAATATTGCCCTTGTACATCTTTTCCCTTGATCCACCATTTTATGATAGTCTGTGTGCTCCCTCAGAGATCAGCTGACAGGAAGTAATGCAGTTTTAACTGTAACAGGAAGTAGTGTGGGAGCAAAAGAATACTGCCCATTCATTGGCTGATGGGGCCTAGCATGTATGTGTGCCTTGGCTTGTTTGTGTGCACTGTGAATCCTATGTTCCCAGGGGGCGGCCCTTAGTACATAGGGATGAAAAAAGACCAGAGTCCATCAAGTTCAACCCCTCCAAGTAAACCCAGCACACACAACCTATACTTATCAATCTATACACTCACATACATAAACTATATACATAAGTGGACCTAATGCCAAAGAATATCAAGAATGAGCTAAAAGAACCTATGAACCTAATTACTCCTTTCCCCTCCACAAACACCTTCATACAGCACTCGCCTATGCAAGAAAACCCTTAGGTATTTTCAATTTCCAGGTTGCCACCACTGAAGGAGTTAAAATGCTGAAGGTTTGATGGGGGAAATAGCAGAAAATGAAATTGCTAATACCTGATAAAACTGACGTAAGTGACCTAAGTTACTGGGTCCCCATCCCCCAAGTATTCAGAAAGGATGATATATTTAAATTGTTCAAATGCCTGGATGCCCACCAGGCTTTCCTGGGATTACCAATGGCTACGATATCTTGTAAGCTCTTGGTACAATATCCATGCTGTGAGCATATATAGTTTGGATTGGTTTCTTGATTAATTGCAAATAAAAAAAAACCAGAGACTGCGCATTTCCTAAAAAAAAGCATATTGAATTTCAGTCTGATAGAATTATAGACCAACTTGCTCCATCTAAGAGAGGAAGAAACCATTGTGATTATATAGTACCGACTGAGACGTCCAATAAACATACGACTTAGACCTAAAATAATTCTGTAATCTGAGTAAATCTGAGTAATGTCATTTCCCCATACCTCCTTTTTGTTTTACCAACAATTCTTTATGTGTGACCTTGCTTTGTATCTGCAACAGAAGCAGAGATAACAGATGCAGTCACACAACTTTTGCCACGGTCGTTGCATTATTTGATTTTAAAGCCTTGCATTTGTGGATATTTGCACTCAGCACCACTGGCTTTTGTCACCTACTCTTCCAAATCACAAGCAGTGCTCTAAAAGGCAAAAATTTTCCGTTATGGATTTGCCGTCATATTCTACATGTTATTATTGGTGAACATTTTCGGGAAGCCACTAAAAATTTTAGCCATAAAAAAAGACAACAACATTCCATAGACCAGGGGTGGGCAAACTTTTAGGCTCAGGGGCCACATTGACTTTTAAGGTTTGACAGACGGGCCGGGTCAGTGCCATCTCCGCTCGTCAGTCCCCTAGGTTTTGTGTCGCTGTGTTTACATGCAGTCTTGACGCCAAGTCTCGCGTGATGAGACTTGCGGAGTCGGGATTTTCTGAAGGAGATCTGAGACTGCGGTCTCTGTTAGGAAAGGTGAGACACACCAATCCTCGGCGGGCCGGATTAAAAAAAGACCAAGGGGCCGGACATGGCCCGCGGGCTGTAGTTTGCCGACCCCTACCATAGACCCAAATGTATTTTGCATGAAAAAAATAGGTGCAAAAACAATGGGAGTTGCCAGGAGTTGAGGCCAATGTTACCAGGCCTAAGGCGCATCAGCAACATTAGGATACCCCTTATACCTGTTACCCATATAATAGATCCCATACCTGCCCCATCATTCCATATACCTTCTGATAATATCTGAGGATTGTTTCCACAACTTTATCAGCATCGCTTTACATGTGACCTGAATACTGATAGATTTCAGCATCACTGCTATAATGACAGTCACAACCTCCATCTGTGCAATCACAGCCTTTGCTCCCATAGTGCTGCCTCCGATTTCCACTCTCGGCGCAAAATCTACATTTTGTAATGGCTTTTGTATGAACACACGTCCCAACACATATTTCATTACACGTTCTTCACACTTGTAAATTACATCAATCAAATTTAAATATATCTGTCACAAAGGTGGGTTGTTTTATGTGCACAATTCCATGTTCGACACCTGCAAAGCCTGAAAAGCCTGTATTTGTTCTTCATTATATTATGATCACTTGTGGAACCTCAATTTCCTCCATCACTCAAAGCTCCTGCGTTGCCTGTGCTGTTTCAGATCTCAATTGTCTCACATCAGCTGCACTTATAATGTTCTTATCTTCAATGCAAAGGATCCTGACAACTTGCAATTTCAGGTACTAGTCTATCAAGTCAGACAGATGAAATTAGCAGGTTTGTGCTGCATTGCTTTTCTAACCCTGGACAAAATGGAGATCTTGGTTGATGCTTCTCAGCGGGACTTGTAACTTTAAGAGCCATATTTCCAGTTTTTTGCTAGTGCAGAGAGCACAATTGCACTGTGAGAGATGTGAGTTCTCCATGGACCCCTATAGCAAAAAAGGTAAAATTGTGCCCACCACTAAACCATTAGGTGGGGGTACAATTAGGCTGTGACCACAAAACTCATATAAACAGAAACAAGAGCCCCTCTGTACTTAACCATTACAAATATATATAGGCCATTAATACATTCTGTGCATTAAGCTATTAAGCATTGCCCTCCTTTTGGACCCCACTTCATGCCATTTTGCCTTTAATGTACATAGCCAATTAATTCAATATCAAGTTCAAAGCCCGAGGGGGCCAGTTATATAACCATTAAATTACCCTGCTTATCTGTCCTTAGTTGAGAAAAATGTTAATCATAATTTGCATATTACCTTTTACAGCAGTCATGGAACATTCATGGAACCCTTGGGAACCGCACTAACCGATTCAATGTCTTGTGTTACATATGGTGTTACTTACTATAATGTTCATTTCTTACATTCATCTTTTTACCATGGTTGGAGCACTGGGCTTTGGATATTTCAGCAGTATGATTCTCTGTGATTATTAATGGTGTGACTTTTATTTTGATAATGTCCATGATGAGGGCAGTCCTTAATGCTGGTGTGGCCTGGAACTAAGTACCCTGCACAGGACCATCTTATATTTAAACCAACCAGCACCTCTCCATTCGTTAAACTACATCCTCACACTGCTCTGGTGTCATCAGGTGCGCCCTATTGTCCTGGTTTAAAACCCTGCAAAGGTGGCAACCCTAAGTGTGGGAGTAAAAGGCAGAACTCTGCCCATTCATTGGCTGATGGGGCCTAGCATGTATGTGTGCCTTGGCTTGTTTGTGTGCACTGTGACTCCTATGATCCCAGGGGGCGGCCCTTAGTACTTAAAATTGCAATTTTCTATTTAGGATTACCCAATGGCACATACTACTATGAACATGGCTTATTTAGATGAAGCAGAGTTATACATATGAGCTGTTTATGCAATATAATTTCATAGAGACCTACGTTGTTTGGGGGTATAGTTTCCCTTTAAAGGACAGTTACTGTTCATTTGGGATTCTGCACTTGCACTGACCCTGCTGACAAATAGTAGTAGCCAATGTTTCTCCTGTTTTCCACAGCTGTAAACTTGGATTTCCGTTCTCTCTGGATTCCATCTGAGCCGACTCAAACCTCTGTCTATTTCCCATACAACTTCGAGTCCCCCTTGCAGCCCGTACAAACCCACAGAACCAAATGTGGATGCCGTTGGGAGGTGCAGATGCATTCCTGGCTGTGCTAATGATATTCTATTACAAGGCACACTGTAGCAGAAATAATTGCTCCCCGCTCATGCTAAGACATTCCTGGGCCGCTATTTATATGGCTGAATGTTTGTCTAATTGCAGTGCAAGGTGCCTCGGTGGTAATTGCTAACCCCTGCCATCCTGGGAAACATCTTGTTCTCATCTCTAAGCGCATAGGGGATTTAAAGGGAAAGCTTTAGCCCTTCATACGTCCTCTAGTATCAGCTTTGGTTATCATGATATGTCTTCCTTTAATAACAATTCCCATGAATCCCACCCAGTAATTACAAGCTTTCTAATCATTCCGCGAAAACATGAAACGTTACATTAAAATACAAATGATGCACCCTGCGGTTCCATTGATAGAGCCGTGACATTGCCCCCCTCCCCGCTCATTGCTCCCAAACAGGGGTAAAAAAAAACAAAAACTGCCCATTACCAGTCAACAAGAAAAAGAATGGTATGGGGGGGGGGGGGCACAAACATTGGGGGGGTTAAGAAAAGTCCATTTCATGCAAGTGAAATCACACCCCTAAGATGACTCCCATAGCAAAGGCATTAAATATTTAATTAGCTGATAAAGAATATTCTAATAGAAGGAGAAGGCACAGAACAGCACCTGGGGTGGGGGGGAGAAAAATACTCAGTTTTAAATTCAATTCACAAGATTTTGTAATGATTATGGAGTAAAATACAGAGCACACGTCTTTGCAACAGCAGCTGGATCTAAGTTACACTTTTATTTTGCGTCACACTAAGGTAAATGTAGGAGGCAATAGTATGTATAATCTCTGGCCTTTGCTTCATTTTGTTTTTGTTCCATTTATAACGATATTCATAAATGTTTCATTTATGCTTCATGTCTGAATGATGTACAAGTTATAAGTTACAAGGACAGGCTTCCGTAGGGTTGCCACCCAGCTGGTATTTGACCAGCCTAGCCAGCAAGTTGCAAGCTAGTGCCAGTATTACAAAATTATCACCAATATACCTGCCAGTAAATTTGTATGGTTGGCAATCCTACCTATAAATCCTCCCTTTTCTGGCTCTCTCCGATCAGCCCCTTTTAAACAAAGACAATTTTCCCATTTCCCTGCCCAACACATCCATTTCCCTGCCCAACACACTCATTTCCCTGCCCAACACATCCATTTCCCTGTCCAACACACTCATTTCTCTGCCCAACACACCCATTTCCCTGCCCAACACACTCATTTCTCTGCCCAACACACCCATTTCTCTACCCAACACACCCATTTCTCTGCCTAACACACCCATTTCCCCGCCCCTAGGTCTATTCCCCTGCCTAGCCTGACCATTTCCCCGCCCCTAGGTCTATTCCCCTGCCTAGCCCGACCATTTCCCCGCCCCCTAGGTCTATTCCCCTGCCTAGCCCAACCATTTCCCCGCCCCCTAGGTCTATTCCCCTGCCTAGCCCGACCATTTCCCCGCCCCATAGGTCTATTCCCCTGCCTAGCCCGACCATTTCCCCGCCCCATAGGTCTATTCCCCTGCCTAGCCCGACCATTTCCCCGCCTCATAGGTCTATTCCCCTGCCTAGCCTGACCATTTCCCCGCCCCCTAGGTCTATTCCCCTGCCTATCCCGACCATTTCCCTGCCCCATAGGTCTATTCCCCTGCCTAGCCTGACCAGTTCCCCGCCCCCTAGGTCTATTCCCCTGCCTAGCCCGACCATTTCCCTGCCCCATAGGTCTATTCCCCTGCCTAGACTGACCATTTCCCCGCCCCCTAGGTCTATTCCCCTGCCTAGCCCGACCATTTCCCCGCCCCATAGGTCTATTCCCCTGCCTAGCCCGACCATTTCCCTGCCCCATAGGTCTATTCCCCTGCCTAGCCCGACCATTTCCCCGCCCCATAGGTCTATTCCCCTGCCTAGCCCGACCATTTCCCCGCCCCCTAGGTCTATTCCCCTGCCTAGCCCGACCATTTCCCTGCCCCATAGGTCTATTCCCCTGCCTAGCCCGACCATTTCCCCGCCCCATAGGTCTCTTCCCCTGACTAGCCTGACCATTTCCCCGCCCCATAGGTCTATTCCCCTGCCTAGCCCGACCATTTCCCCGCCCCCTAGGTCTATTCCCCTGCCTAGCCCGACCATTTCCCTGCCCCATAGGTCTATTCCCCTGCCTAGCCCGACCATTTCCCCGCCCCATAGGTCTCTTCCCCTGACTAGCCTGACCATTTTCCCGCCCCCTAGGTCTATTCCCCTGCCTAGCCTGACCAGTTCCCTGCCCCATAGGTCTATTCCCCTGCCTAGCCTGACCAGTTCCCCGCCCCATAGGTCTATTCCCCTGCCTAGCCCGACCATTTCCCTGCCCCATAGGTCTATTCCCCTGCCTAACTAGACCATTTCCCCGCCCTATGATGTCATCACCCGCCCCCAAGCAACATCACTGCCCACCCCAAACCAGAAATAGGGCCTGAAGGTAAGAGCAAG
This sequence comes from Xenopus tropicalis, assembly GCF_000004195.4. Taxonomy (NCBI): domain Eukaryota; kingdom Metazoa; phylum Chordata; class Amphibia; order Anura; family Pipidae; genus Xenopus; species Xenopus tropicalis. The sequence goes on along the minus strand of NC_030677.2, from coordinate 199,706,918 downwards.
TGTGCAGCAAATCTTCCATATGGGGGGCAGACTAAGAGGCCGGGGTTCAATTTTTGCACCAGGGGCTGTTTTCCCCTAGTTGCGCCACTGCAACAGTCTGCATTTCACAATGTTGTTTTCAGCGTCGGACTGGGCCGCCAGGGTACTGGAAAAAAACCCTGTGGGCTCCGACGATCCCCCCTGTGATCCACCGTCTCTCTCCCCCAATGTGCTGCAGGTATGTTTCTTTTAGGAGCACATGGGGGAGGGGTCTGGAGGTGTTGGGGGTCTCTGGGGGTGTGTGAAGGTAGCAGGGGCCATTGCGGAGTGCAGGGGCCCCTGAGGCAGATGCCCCGGTGGGCCCTACACCCCCCAGTCTGACCCTGGTTGTTTTCATGAGGGGAAGCAAGAAGAATGCAAGTAGGTAGGGTTGCCACATTTGGTGTATAGATGAGGGGGGGAACCAAAAGGGACAGATCTATGATGCATTTGGGGTGGGCCTGTGACATGTTTTGGGATGGAGCTGCTACACCATCAGGCAAAGGAGAGGGAGAATCAGCGAGTGCGAAAGAGGTATTGGGCAGGATGGAGGGGGAGTGGGGGGCAGAACTGGGGTGGATCAGGGTTGGGCCAGAGGCTGAACAACTAGGTAGTTCGAATTTACTGGCAAGTATATTCCCAGTATATTTTTAATACCAGCCCCGGTATTTTACCAGCCAGTCTGGTGAAATACTGGCCGAGTGACAATCCTATATGTAGGCTTTCCCCCAACTGCCCCCTACCCGTCACCTAACCTACATGCCAGTCAGTGCTCATGGTTGGGTGCAGGTCCCAAAAGACCCATATGCTTACTGCCTGCCTTTGGGAAGGCTGCACTCTGCACCTTGCTAATAATTTAGAAACTATAAAAAATAAATTATGAAGACCAATTGCAAAGTTGCTAGGATTCGGACATTTCTAAAAGTTAACTACTGGTTTAATGAATTATTAAAGTGTCAAACAAAAGTCCTTAGTTTTGATCCCTTGTCTGATATTTACCCCTACAAACATCCACCGGGAGGGTATAATATGGGCCCCAGTCTGATTGTCTTGCTTCAAATGTATATTTCCCCCTCTCCCTGCCGGCTGTTGCAGGACAGAATGAAAACACAGCGGCGCAGCTGCACGGTCCCTGCTCGCAGAACTAGAACCCAGTGCCAGGAAATAGATATCATCCTCCGCTATCATGGGTGGTCTCTTGGGACCGGCAGAATGTCTTTATTTGTTCATTAATTTTTATGTTCTCAGGAATATTTCTGCAGGGGGGGTGGCGGCTGATTTATATATACCGACTTTACTCAAAGAAACATATAGGGGCTGATTTATTAAAATCTGAGTTTGTGTTTTTTTCATGATCCAAGGAAAAAATGCGGCGAAAAAACATGAATGCGAATAGACTCAAAAATATTCTTACTGAGACAGTATTAAAATATTACTATTACTAAGGCAACGGCACCACCTACAATAATCAAACAACCCCGCCAAACATTATATATACAGGGTAAGTACACTGTGGTCCCCAGCCAATTATTATTATTATTATTATTAACATTTATTTATAAAGCGCCAACATATCCCGCAGCGCTGTACAATATGTGGGTTACATACATTGGACATACAGAGTAACATATAAAGCAACCAATAACCGATACAAGAGGTGAAGAGGGCCAATGACAATCTCCATCAGCTCTCTCATATTTCTAACATAGGCAGGGAAGGAAGTTACAATTTTTGTATTGTAGAGGCTACCAGGAGAAGGGTTTGCATTGGAGAACTTGATTTATATAGGAATTTAGATTTGTGTAGTTTTAGAGTTTTTTTCAACCACTGCTAAACTCACATTTTTAAACACACAAATGTTTCCTTATTTATTAAAAAAATGCAACAAACAAAAAACCTCGGACACCAAAATGTGTAAAAAAAAAAAAAAGGAATACCCCAAATATTAAACTTTACATCATTTTAAACTAATAGCTCATCCCCCCCAAAAAATTTTAAAAAAAATCAAATACCTCCAAGTCAGGGGTCCCCAACCACCGAGCCGCAGACCAGTGCCGGCCCGTGGGCTGTGTTACAATGGGCCGCCTCTGATCCCTGCATTGGTTACAAAGTGGTGTTTGGAAGATGTTCATAACGCTGCATATGACATGATGATGCGCCAACGCATATAGCATTAAGAACAGTCCATGGCACAAAAAAGGTAGGGGACCTCTGCTCCAAGTGACATGGCCACAAAAAAAAGTGCCTAGGGCGGCTCCCATTGACTTCTACATGACCTTGACAGCTTTTTACATTCAGGTTTTATGCAGTTTTGATGCATAATAAATGGCAAAAATGATTGTCTTTTTAAAGAAAAAATTGTATTTTATAGCAAAATAATACAAATTGATAAATCAGCCCCTAAGCCTCATTATTCTCTGCCAATGACCATAAAGCTACAACTTATATGGCTCCTATTACATGTAGCACTGTCTGCATCTTATTGTTGTGAGAGTGGGTCCATGGGATTAGGTTCTGCCTTACAGGCCCAGTCTGACACTGATACCCTATACAGTAATATATACACATATTACAATGTGATGCTGCAGTAAAATGTCAGGCTATTACAAGGGGAATGTATATTTTCATTCTCCAAACCCCAGTAGGGGACGTAGCTCCTGCCTCTCTCCTGATGCTGAATTTGGCAGTGCTTGCTGAAGCCGACACATGTTCCTAGTGACCCTTTTAGCCTCATCCTAGTAGTGCCGGAAGCGCTCAGAGGTTTCCAGCGACAGCAGATTTGTACGTTTTGCCCTTTTGTCTGTGCCACCTTGGCCTTGCCCCTCTCCCTCAGCGCCCGGAGATGCAGCCCTCGAGCCTCCCGAGCTGTAGGAGTTGCATTGGAGAGCTGTAGGCACTCGGCACATCTTGTTTGGCCACAGATTGAGCTTTTGTACAAATCTTAGAGCTTCTTGTACAATAAAATAGAGTTGAAGCAAGGCTAGATTATACATTCACAGAGTAGGTTCCCAGCCAGGAACATAACAGGCACATAACAGGTGCTTGGCACAGATGCTCCCTGACTCATTCTCTTGGTATGAACTTTCCAAGTTTCTGTATAATTAAAAAAATCACACTCCAGCGGTGGAACTAAATGCTAGTGGGATCCATATAGGGTTGCCACCTGGCCAGTGTTTGACCAGCCTAGTCAATAAATCACCAGCTAAGGCACCAGTATTACAAATTTATCAGCAGTGTACTTGCCGGTAAATTTGTAATGGCCTATAAATCCCTTCCTTCCCTGACCCTCTCTGCTACTGATCACCCTTTATAACTATGGGCCCACCTCTGTTCCCCCTATAACCCCGCCCACTCTGACCATTTACCAGCCCTATCCACTCCCAGCCTGCCCATTTCACCACACCTTACATCATAGCCCCACCCCCATATGATGTCACATCTCACCCCCCAACCCTAAGACAGTTATTAGTCATAGAAAAAGTTGGCAACCCTAGATCCACAATCGTTTAGGGTCAGCAGTATGGAGCAGACCTCCTTATAGAGCGTCAGTGAGCTTTCCTATACAGAGTGCAGCCAAACCCCAGATGCAACTTGTGTCCAGGATCAAAGTAAATGACCCCTACGATGTCATAGGTTGCTGTGATGTCACTTTCTTTAATCCCTTATTACAGGAAAAGGGGAATAGGGAAAGAAGAAGTTCTTTTATCCAATACATTTTCTTTAATCCCCACATGTAATGTCCCTGTATAGCCCAGAAATGCCACAACAAAAACACCACACGCAAAGGGAGCGTCGAAGGGTGTAGGCCACAAAGGAACCCTCTGTGTTAAGAAAAGAAGCCAGGGAAGACCAGGAACAAAAGTTTTGCACCCGCTCTGGCAGCAAGTGCAGGAAGGCTAAGGGCTGCGAAATCACGCCTACCTACATTATATATATATATATATCTGTCAGACCAGGACCACATTGATGCAATAATATTGACCAATAAGCAGGGCTAGGGGTGTTCTTACCAGATGTAGGGACTATTTTGGGGCCCCACAACTGGGTGGTGCTGACTAAGGCTGCACTTTCAGAGTCTCTTAATGCAAAACTGTGATGTATACTCCTGAGTGGGGAAGCTGGTGCTGGAGGTGTACTGCTGTACGGGGGGGGGCTATGGGCCCAATAAGTCCAATTGGCCAGCCCTGCCAATAAGCTGCTTACTCTTTTTATTGGCCTGCTTAAGGACCAAGTCCATCTGGTATGAGCTACTTCTGGCACCCCAAGTTATCAAAATAGAACTCTGCGGGGTCATTTATCAACACTGGGAAAATTTGCCTGTGGGCAGTAACCTATAGCAACCAATCAGTGACTGGCTTTTTCTAGCCAGCTGTAGGCAGAACAATGAATGCAACAATTTGATTGGTTGCCATGGGCCTATTTGCTCAGTGTTGATAAATGACCCCCTAGTGCATAACAGCCATTGGGGGGGGGGGGGCGCTGAGATGCAACAAGATCTAGAAGACCATGGGGAAGGTTTTTATACTCTTTTTATGGACTTCACAAGTGCATTTGCCAGAAGCAACCAATTAGGATTTAGCTTTCATTTTCCAGCTTATAGTAAACTGTTTAAAATGCATTTTTGATTGGAAGCTCTTTGCAAATTCACCCCTACTCATAAATCTGCCCCTATTTATTGGGTTTTCCTGGAATACAACTCCAAGATAGTTCAACAACAACAACAACAACAACAGAAGGGCTAGAAACATGTGATAGGTCATGACAGTAAGAAGTTATGCAAAGGGAGTGAGGAAAAGTGAGGGGGGGGGGAAGAGAGACTGGGAAGGAAAGGGAGAAAGTGAAAAACTGAGTGTGAAAAAGTGAGTGAGAGAAAGGCAGAGAGAATGAAGGAAAAGAAGATAGAAGAAATTGAAAGAGAGAGAAATAACTGGAGATAGAAAGAAGTAAGGAGAAGAGAGATCTGGATTTAGGGAGCAGGAATAGACTGTGGGCTAAAGCTGAAAGTGACTTTGCTCACTTATTTATAGGGGGTTCTCCTCAGTCAAATCTCATGAAGCCCTGACAGGGGCAACAGCAGCAGGAGGCTAGGGTGCAAAGTAACTGACCTTGTCCCTTGTGCAGAGAGTGTGGGTTATCCCGGTGAAGCCTTGTGCCGTGGCAAATAGCCAGAAGTAAAGGGAATGTGCAGAAAATGAAATATCTGCAGGCCGGCCTCTCTGCATACATTGCATGGCTTGGACGGAGAAGGGGGGAGAAGATATTCATGAAAATCCCACAGCCAGGCCAAGCTGAGATACATATAGCAGAAGGGGACACTAGAGCAGATTGCACTGGAGAGATGCAGGAGTAGAGTAAAGACACATAGGGAAAGGCTACATTCCTCGCTCCTATTTTTTTTTTTCCTTAAGGGAAGGGGAGTGATTTGAGTTTCCAGTGTCTGGTTTCTAGAGAGGGGGGTTTAATCCAGGAGTTCCCAGGGAGTTCCTCTCCTGTCTCATTTACATAGTACACATGGGCTAGAATTTCACTGCTAACCTGCCTCTCCCTGGGCATACGGTGTATTTCCTGCTGGATCTCAATCAAGACCACCTTCTGTTCATCAAAAGGCACATTCATATCATTGTGGGCTTTGTACCATATTAGTTTGAAATGAAACAATGTTTAATGCAACCCATAACCACCAATCAGACATTTGCTTTCATTATTCCAGCTAAACTAGACAGGTATAAGCTAACTCCAGATTGGTTGCTAATGGTTGTTAGATTACATGTTATTACTAAGATCTATGGAGTAAATATAGGGAGCACAGCAGGGTCGGACTGGGGGGTGAAGGGCCCACCGGGGCTCCCGTCCCAGGGGCCCTGCAGGTGCCTCCAGCCAGGCACATTCCCTAACCCCCCTCGCAGGGCCCCCCCACCCGCGGTCCTCCTCCGAGTGCGTAAATTTGACGCGTCAGGGGAGGATCGGTCGGGAGGGGGAGCGCCAGCAAGGGTCGGGTCTGGGCCGCCGGGGCCCACTAGAGCCAGGGCCCACCGGGATTTTTCCCAGTCCAACCCTGGAGCACAGGAGATGCACTTTTGCCCGGGGTAGGGTCGGATTTATTAACTGCAGGGCCCAATTAAGCAGATTAATGCATTAATATATCAATTTGTAGCAGTGCCATTGATGCAGGAAACTGCCTATTGTTACAAATGAAGTGGGCCGCAAAGTCTTCACTGGGGCCATAGAGCTCAAGCTGATTGAAATTTCCAGCCTCCTCTGTCCAGCCAAGGTCACCTTGCTCGTCTATCAGCTGTTTCGCTATTATACATTGACTGTACATGTTAAGAGGTTGCCTGACAAGCAGATTTTCTCCCGATATGCCCACTTAAGGTGGGTAATATCGAGCTTATTCGATCATTTGGCCCCAGGGCCAATTACAACGACGGGTTTAGGAGCCATTACAACTCCCAGAATTCTTCAACCGCCGCATTGAAGTTCATGATCAACATTCACAGATGCTGTGGGCAATGAATCTGGAAATCTAATGGATACCAGCACATATCGTGTTTTTCCTGCAATATTAACACTGAAACCCCCCCAAAAGTGTGTTCGTGTGAGTCTCTTGCCCACCCCTCTGGCAGGTTTTCCCTTTCCCAGGCAGTAGAAACACGCAGGCTGCATTCCTGGGGCCGTCCCTATCCCGTGTGAGTAAATATAGAGACTGCTGGAGCTGCAGGCCCTGTTATCTGGGAAGGAGATAGGTAGGTATGTTAGAGATAATAGCACAAACCACTTCAGGCTCTCATTGCCCACCACTTCCATTCAGTACATTGACACGTTCTGCCTTTCAGGGCTTGTTCAAACAAGTGCATATTCTCTCAGTCTCTCGCTATTCTTATTATTATCAGTAAGTGCTGTGCATACAAACCCCACAAATGGAAAATGTTCCCAGTGTTACTCAATAGGGTAATGTCCACTGGGTATTTTGCCTGCTGCACGCCCTGAATATGGACCATATTCTCCCATGAAAAATTTGGAATCTTTGGTAAAGAAAAATAGCACATGCAGGTATGGGACCTGTTATCCTGAATGCATGGGACCTGGGGTTTTCTGGATAAGAGGTCTTGTCGTGATTTGAATCTCCATCATTTTAACATAAAATAAACCCAATAGGATTGTTCGGATACCAATAAGAGGTGATTATATCTTAGTTGGGATCAAGTACTGGTACTGTTTTATTATTACAGAGAAAAGGGAATCATTTAACCATTAAATAAACCCAATAGGGCTGTTCTGCCCCCAATAAGGGGTAATTATATCTTAGTTGGGATCAAGTATGGGTACTGTTTTATTATTACAGAGAAAAGGGAATCATTTAACCATTAAATAAACCCAATAGGGCTGTTCTGCCCCCAATAAGGGGTAATTATATCTTAGTTGGGATCAAGTACGGGTACTGTTTTATTATTACAGAGAAAAGGGAATCATTTAAACATGAAATAAACCCAATAGGATTGTTCTGCCCCCCAATAAGGGTTAATTATATCTTAGTTGGGATCAAGTACAGGTACTGTTTTATTATTACAGAGAAAAGGGAATCATTTAACCATTAAATAACCCCAATAGGGCTGTTCTGCCCCCAATAAGGGGTAATTATATCTTAGTTGGAATCAAGTACAGGTACTGTTTTATTATTACAGAGAAAAGGGAATCATTTAACCATGAAATAAACCCAATAGGGCTGTTCTGCCCCCAATAAGGGGTAATTATATCTTAGTTGGGATCAAGTACAGGTACTGTTTTATTATTACAGAGAAAAGGGAATCATTTAACCATGAAATAAACCCAATAGGGCTGTTCTCTCCCCAATAAGGGGTAATTATATCTTAGTTGGGATCAAGTACAGGTACTGTTTTATTATTACAGAGAAAAGGGAATCATTTAACCATGAAATAAACCAAATAGGGCTGTTCTGCCCCCAATAAGGGGTAATTATATCTTAGTTGGGATCAAGTACAGGTACTGTTTTATTATTACAGAGAAAAGGGAATCATTTAACCATGAAATAAACCCAATAGGGCTGTTCTGCCCCAATAAGGGGTAATTATATCTTAGTTGGGATCAAGTACAGGTACTGTTTTATTATTACAGAGAAAAGGGAATCATTTAATCATTAAATAAACCCAATAGGGCTGTTCTGCCCCCAATAAGGGGTAATTATATCTTAGTTGGGATCAAGTACAGGTACTGTTTTATTATTACAGAGAAAAGGGAATCATTTAATCATTAAATAAACCCAATAGGGCTGTTCTGCCCCCAATAAGGGGTAATTATATCTTAGTTGGGATCAAGTACAGGTACTGTTTTAGTATTAAAGAGAAAAAGGAAATCATTTTCTAAAAATTTGAATTATTTGCTTATAATGAGGTCTATGGGAGACATCCTTTCAAGTAATTTAGAACTTTCTGGATAACGGGTTTTCGGATAACGGATCCCATTCCTGTAGATATAAGTATATAGAAGAAAGGTAAAATAAACAATAAATCATGGATGGGGGTGTAACTGACCAATTACAATGTTACTAGTACCACTGGAGAAAACAGGGGCTGCATACTGAGATCCTAAAATTATTGCGTTGCACTAAAACCTTGGCTTTGTTTACTTGGGTACTTTCAGATACTAAACCACATTATTCCACTAATATTATATCTTCATGAGCATAACATTTCTTAAATACAATTTATATTGGTTAAAGGGGAAGTAACACATTTAAAGAATATGTATGCCTCAGATCATTGTGCTGAACTTTTTCAACTGTTTGGAATGAGAGGTTTGAAATTCCTGGGATGAAAGGCCTGTCAGTTCTAGGAGATTCTTGGTTCAGAAGTCATTGCATTGGAACAGAGTGGCTTTGATAGATTCTTCACCTGCAGTATCACTTTTAACGTGTGTTGCTGGGGGGGCAATCTTTTTAATAGGCTAAGACAGAACAGCACTACAGGCAATGAAGGTTTGACATGGAATACCTTTTCAATGAAATGTCTCAGAAATGCTAGACACTACACAATCCTATACCAGGTACACAGAGCTGTGTGTTGCGCTGAGTTGGCTGATATGTTAATCAACCAGCAAACACTTCTAATGGGTAAAGACAGCTATACCAAACGGTTGGAGGTTCTACCCACTGAAATGAGTTACAAGTGAAAAAACAATTGCTTCACCGTGTAATTTGTTTGCATTCTATGCTTTGCCAAAGAAGTTGGTTTCTGATAATGGGTATCACATCTCAGGAATTCCAATAGTTTTTGAAACAAAATGGTATCAGGCACAAGCTGACCCCACCTTATCAACCAGCTTCAAATGGTGCTGCTGACCGACCTGTTCAAACATTTAAGAAAGCTTGGGTGAAACAAACAGTTGCCAGGAAGGGGGCCAGTCGTCCCGGGCTTTGAGAGGAAACTTCAGGCGACTTCGGCAAATCGCGACGCCGTGAATGCCATCCCACTGGTGATTTACATTCTAGCCGGTGGGATGGCATTGTGGGGAGATTAGTCGCCCACGACAACGAAGATTTGTCGCGCGGTGACTAATCTCCCCGTGTGTCACTGACCTTAAAGGACAAGGAAAGGCTAAGTCACTTGGGGGTGCCAAAATGTAAGGCACCCCCAGTGACTTTAATCTCTTACCTTGTACCCCGGGCTGGTGCCCCTGTAAGGAGAAAACAGCACCAGCCCAGGGTAGCTGTAGCGAGTGTTTCCTCCTTCTGTATTCACGCTGCCTGCAAATTCCCGGGACAATCGCATGCGCAGTAGAGTGAAAAGCCGACTTTATAGTTTAATTTCGGCTTTTTCACTCTACTTCGTGACTTAGCCTTTCCTTCTCCTTTAAAGGCAGGCCTGGTCATGCTACAGTCTTCTGACTAGTTCTGCCCCCTTTAATCTATTACGGGCCCTGTCATCAGGCCCCGGCCATCATATTTAGGGAGGCACTATGTATGGGGGGCACTGTGCATGGGATTGCCCATTGGGGGAGGGGCCCTGTGGGAGGGGGTCCCAAAAAAATTTTGTTGTGAGGGCCCCGTGATTTCTGGTGGTGGCCCTGATTGCCAGTGAGTCAGTTGGCACTACAGCAGAGCAGAGACTGTGCCGCTTTCTGTTTAATTATCAGAATACACCACATTCTGTCACTGAAACTACCCCAGCAGAACTGGTTTTAAAAAGGCAGTGACTTTTCCAGGAGCAGTAACCCTTAGCAACTAGCAAACATCTTATTGGTTGCTATGGGTTACTGCTTCGGGACAAACTTAGTGCCTTTTATTACATACAGGGGATAGAACTTTACCCAGGTGATAAGGTGTTGGTTTGTGATGCTTGTTATTCAGGGTGTCTCTGGTCTCCTGACTTATCGTTTGCAAATTGGTAACCGCCACATTCATGTGGATCATCTGGTTCCAGATAAAAGTGTGTACCTGTAGCCCCCACACAAACAATGCTAGTATGCTACAACCCGTGCAGCTGAATGGAGGTATACAGGCACACACGCTCCACAGAGACTGGACTTATAATATCACAATGTTATTGCTTACTAAAGACATCTCCAGCCTTAAAGTCTTTCAACAGAATTATAGGTGTTTGTGTTTTTGTTGTTATATACTTATTTTTGAAATATAGCTTTTGCTAAAAAAAGGGAGGAATGTAGTAACCTCTGCTTGTGTGGACATTTTGATTAAGGGCATTCCTACTGTTTTGCCATTTGTCTATGATTCATTATCCAGTTCCTGTTTCCTACTTCCTGTCTGAGCTGAGAGCCAGTATGGGGCCGACCGCCTTACCTGCCATGTTATAATAAATGTAGCAGAAGTTTCTGTGCTTGTCTGACTGCTTCACCCTTACTAACACAGCAGAATTGTTTAACCCACTGCTGTCCAAGCAGTTTATGACAAGGTGCATGCCCCAAAGTGACACAATGTACTTCAGAGGATTTCAGAACATTAATTGGAGAATTCTGACAAGCGAGAGTCAGGGAGAAATGTTCTACTGAGTCTATCACTGTCAGCAGATAATCATGTGCCGCAGACTTATGCAAAGCAAAAGAAAGGGAATTTAACAATGTAATTTAACAATTCCAAGACATCAGTTCTATTAAAATCATTCTGGGGGATAAAAGTGGTCATTTATGTATGTCCCTGCCACAAGTTCAGCAGCACTAAGAGGCAAAAATATCACATTGTTTAGTGTCAGTTCTCACAGCACTTATAACAGGGGCATAGCACACTTTGTGCCAAATGCAGGCACAGAGGGCAATGAGGGTGGGTGCAACGAGGGTGGGTAGGTACCGCAGGTAAGGTAGGACTGAGCTCCATGCCGTGCTGCACATACTGGCACTACCTCACTGGCACATCTGAATAAGGGAAGGGGATGGACGGGTATTCTGTCTGCTCTTGTTCACATCAGTCTGTTCTAGCCAATATAGGTGCTGGGTAGGGGGCAGAAATGGAGACACGGGGAGGGAGGGGAGAAACTTTACCCCCCCCCCCCCATAAGCAGGAAGCAGTTACAGCTACAGGTGTAAAGCTGATTGGATGTTTGTAAATCCCAGGGCAAAATAGATAGATGATGATAGATAGATAGATAGATAGATAGATAGATAGATAGATAGATAGATAGATAGATAGATAGATAGATAGATAGATAGATGATAGATTGATGATAGATAGATAGATAGATAGATAGATAGATAGATAGATAGATGATAGATAGATAGATAGATAGATGATAGATTGATGATAGATAGATAGATAGATAGATAGATAGATGATGATAGATAGATAGATAGATAGATAGATAGATAGATAGATAGATAGATGATAGATTGATGATAGATAGATAGATAGATAGATAGATAGATGATGATAGATAGATAGATAGATAGATAGATAGATAGATGATAGATTGATGATAGATAGATAGATAGATAGATAGATAGATAGATGATGATAGATAGATAGATAGATAGATAGATAGATAGATAGATAGATAGATGATAGATTGATGATAGATAGATAGATAGATAGATAGATAGATAGATGATAGATAATAGATAGATAGATGATAGATAGATCATATATATATATATATATAGATAGATAGATGATAGATAGATAGATAGATAGATAGATAGATAGATAGATAGATAGATAGATTGATGATGATAGATAGATGATAGATAGATAGATAGATTGATGATAGATAGATAAATAGAAAGATAGATAGATAGATAGATAGATAATAGATAGATAGATAGATTGATAATAGATAGATAGATAGATAAATAGATAGATAGATAGATACATGATAGATAGATGATAGATAGATACTGTAGATATAACAGGGGCATAGCCGCATTCTGTGCCAAATTAAAAATCCTTTGTGAGGTGCAGAGGGCAATGAGGGTGGGTGCAAAGAGGGTGGGTAGGTACCATAGGCAAGGTAGTAAGTACAGAGCTCCATGCCATGCTGCACATACTGGCACTACCTCACTGGGTGACAGGGTTTACTGTGTGCCACAGCCAGTATAACATCATACAAAAGTAATGTCCCACATGGCTGGAAGTGACGTCCACGCATACACTGCATATGATGTCACTTCTGCATTCGGGGGGGGCACCGCACCTAAATACAGCACTGCATATATCGGTTATGGGACTTGCATCTCGGCAGCTGAAAGCTGAAGAAATGCATAACCCCCATGTACAAATACTTCACTGGGCGGTGTAAGTGTGTGTCTGTGTATACAGTATGTGTGTATACAGTTTGTGTGTATACAGTATGTGTGTATATGTGTGTATACAGTATGTGTGGATACAGTTTGTGTGGATACAGCATGTGTGTATACAGTATGTGTGTGTGATGCACAAAAAGTCTGCAGTTGAGCCAAACTGTGTGATACAGTTTAGTTGCTGAGTGCTGACTCACTTCCCCTACCTTCATCCCAGGGGTCTCAGCAAACTGCAGTAGTTAGGAATGCCGCCATGTTTATAGGGGCAGAGAGAAGAGCCACAGATGGAGAAGAATTTACTAAAGCTTGGGGTACATCAAACCAGTCACCATGGCACACCCACAGCTTCACTTGAGCTTTTTCCATATGAACTGTATATTTCTGTTGAATTGTGGGATTCTTCCCAGTGATGTTTATTGACAGATCAGCCTCACACTTTGGTGCAGTGTTCATTAACGAAACCATTAGTTCAAAATCATTTCATACAGCTTTCTTCAGATTCACATAGACTTGTTTATTTACACAATGATTAAAAGCAAAAAGAAGACTTAACAGGACCTTAGCTTGGTCATAGTTATTCCATCTCCTTAGCCTATAAATGAACATTAATGCTTAATAACTGAGGTTGAGAAAATACATAAATAAAATAAAATCTGCCTAATGGGACCAGGCCTGGGAAGCTATCTAATGTATCTCTGAGTAATGAAACTTCAAGAAATTACTTCTGTGCAGCTTCCACTTTCAAAAATCATTTTTACTTTAATACCAAAGGATGTTCATGTGTTTTGCACATCACACTCTACATTTGAAAGTGGAAGTTTTGCCTTCTGGTAAAATATTGTACAGGTATGGGATCCCTTATCTGGAAACCCATTATCCAGAGAGTTCCGAATTATGGAAAGGCCATCTCCCATAGACTCCATTATAAGAAAATAATTCTAAGTTTTAAAAATTATTTCCTTTTTATCTGTAATAATAAAACATGGAGCTTGTACTGATCCCAACTAAGATATAATTACCCCTTATTGGGGGCAGAACAGCCCTATTGGGTTTATTTAATGGTTAAATGATTCCCTTTTCTCTGTAATAATAAAACAGTACCTGTACTTGATCCCAACTAAGATATAATTACCCCTTATTGGGGGCAGAACAGCCCTATTGGGTTTATTTAATAGTTAAATGATTCCCTTTTCTCTGTAATAATAAAACAGTACCTTGTACTTGATCCCAACTAAGATATAATTACCCCTTATTGGGGGCAGAACAGCCCTATTGGGTTTATTTAATGGTTAAATGATTCCCTTTTCTCTGTAATAATAAAACAGTACCTGTACTTGATCCCAACTAAGATATAATTACCGCTTATTGGGGGCAGAACAGTTCTATTGGGTTTATTTAATGGTTAAATGATTCCCTTTTCTCTGTAATAATAAAACAGTACCTGTACTTGATCCCAACTAAGATATAATTACCCCTTATTGGGGGCAGAACAGCCCTATTGGGTTTATTTAATGGTTAAATGATTCCCTTTTCTCTGTAATAATAAAACAGTACCTGTACTTGATCCCAACTAAGATATAATTACCCCTTATTGGAGGCACAACAAGCCTATTGGGTTTAAATTATGTTTAAATGATTTTTATTAGACTTAAGGTATGGAGATCCAAATTATGGAAAGATCCCTTATTCGGAAAGCCCCAGGTTCCAAGCATTCTGGATAACAAGTCCTATACCTGTACTGCTTTTTACATTCTAAAGCAGCAGTTCTCAATCTTTGGGGGTCAAACAACCCTTTCACAGGGGTTGCCAAAGACCATTGGAAAACACATATTTCCGATGGTTTTAGGAATAATTTTATGGTTGGGGGGTCACCACAACATGAGGAACTGTATTAAAGGGTTGCGGCATTAGGAAGGTTGTTCTACAGGTTAATAGAGGTTAATGAACAGGAATTAAATCCGTAGCGGCAAAAAAAGACATGAAACAAGTAATATCACTACGTGAAAAAGGTATATAATTGGGTTAAGCTACTAATCCCATGACGTGAAATATCACGGTGTTCCGGCAGTCGGACAGACCCCTTAGCGTTCCGCACACATCCTGAACATTGTTGATAGAATCTAGAATGGAGAACTAGAACGAGATCCTTGATTTGTTGCTGAGTAAAAATATTTCTTGCTGCTACTGTAAGTGTTGGGGAGATCCGCTGTAAGTCCTCCATCTGGTGTACGAACAATTAAACTAATTGCAAACTAAACTTGATGAGCAAGAAGAACGATCTCTGTGATCAGTGAAGCCTTGGTGGGGGTTTCAGCGCTCAGCGCAGGTGCTGTGACTACTGGACCAAAAATGACAGCGCTGAGATATCGTCACGGCCCCCCTGTAGATAAATACAGAGCAGTATTAACATCAATGCTATAGATCAGCTGGGGGCTTTCTATCTCTCATAATGTGTTTGCTAAAAGTCTAATTAGCACCACAAAATGACTCGATTTCTACTTTTTCATGAAAATTAATACATTCCCCTACAAAAAGGTTTTATTATAGATAAAATTCTTGTTTATAAATGTTACAAATTCTAAAAAGAAAAGAGTAAAATATGTGCAAAAATATGGAACCTGTTTTCCAGAATGCTCGGGACCTGGGGTTTTCCAGATAAGGGATCTTTCAGTAATTTAAATTTCCATAACTTAAGTCTATTAAAAAATGTATTTAAACATTAAATAAACCCAATAGGATTGTTTTGGCTCCAATATGGATTCATACAGCTTAGCATCAAGTACAGGTACTGTTTTATTATTACAGAGAAAAGGGAATCATTTAACCATGAAATAAACCCAATAGGGCTGTTCTGCCCCAATAAGGGGTAATTATATCTTAGTTGGGATCAAGTACAGGTACTGTTTTATTATTACAGAGAAAAGGGAATCATTTAACCATGAAATAAACCCAATAGGGCTGTTCTGCCCCCAATAAGGGGTAATTATATCTTAGTTGGGATCAAGTACAGGTACTGTTTTATTATTACAGAGAAAAGGGAATCATTTAACCATTAAATAAACCCAATAGGGCTGTTCTGCCCCAATAAGGGGTAATTATATCTTAGTTGGGATCAAGTACAGGTACTGTTTTATTATTACAGAGAAAAAGGAAATCATTTTTAAAAAATTGAATTATCTGATGGCTTTTTTGTAATTTGGACTTTCTGAATAATGGGTTTCCAGATACCAGATCTCTAGCTATGGGAAAAGAAAAGATTGCTTGATTGCTTTACCTCAAAACCTCATATGAAGTTAGAGCCTGCCCTGTGTATGGAGTAAAGAGCACTGTGCTTAGATCCCAAAATACAGAGCAAATGTCAGTTTGGGATAGTGATATTGCACAATAAGGTGTGGCTCCCATTCAGCCCTATTTTTAGGAGTAGAAAAAGATGTTGTGCATTAGGTTCAGGCTTGTCGGGGTACCTTATATACAGTAGGATCACTGCTGGTTCTATCATATCTGATTTGCAGCCAGAAGCTAGCACTCTTAGGACAGGGTGTTCAGTGTATGAGGGTTTCACATAAAAACATTTTATAGTCATTATTTATTCCAACCAGTAATAATAAGACTAAAAGTAATTATAGGCATCAAATATAACAATCCCATGGCACATTGCACCCACCATAGACAGAGAGATAAGACTGGTCTTTTCACTGACTTATATCTTACTATTTACTTTCTTATTAAAGGTATGTTCCCCTTTAAGTTTGTAATGCTTTTAGCCTGTTATAGAATAGTCAGTTTAAACAACTTTTGAGCTGGTCTTCATTATTTATTTATTATAGTTTTTGAGTTATTTGCCATCTTTTCTCCTTGCAGCTTTCAAATGGGGGTCACTGACCCCGGCAGCCAGGAAACTATTGTTATTGTTACTTTTCATAATTATTATTTTCCTCTTCTGGCCCTCTCCTATTGATATACCAGTCTCTCATTCAAACCACTCCCTTGTTGCTAAGGTACTTTGGACCCTAGCAACCAGACAGATGCTGGACCTCCAAACTGGAGAGCTGCTAAACAAAAATTTAAATAATTAAAAAACTATAAATACTGAAAAATTAAAACTGCAATTGAAAACTGTCTCGGAATATTACTCTCTACATCATACGAAACGTTAACACAAAGGTGAACTTTTTGAATGCTATAGACAACAACTTGGTAGGAAAGTCTTCAAAATGTTTAGTTTTAATGAAGTACACCATTCGCTAACGCTCACCTACTGCTTTTAAAGGAAACTATACCCCGAGAATGAATACTTAACAGATTTATATTATGTTAAGTGGCCTATTAAAGAATCTCCCCAAAACTGGAATATAGTAAATATTGCCCTTTTACATCCTTTCCCTTGAGCCGCCATTTAGTGATGGGCTGTGTGCTCCCTCAGAGATCAGCTGACAGGAAGTGATGCAGCTCTAACTGTAACAGGAAGTAGTGTGGGAGTAAAAGGCAGAACTCTGCCCATTCATTGGCTGATGGGGCCTAGCATGTATGTGTGCCTTGGCTTGTGTGCACTGTGAATCCTATGATCCCAGGGGGCGGCCCTTAGTACTTAAAATTACAGTTTTTGTTTAGGATTCCCCAATGGCACATACTGCTAAAAAGGGATATTTTATGAAAATTTTGATTTAGATGAAGCAGGGCTATTTTATGTGATATAAACTGTTCGGCAGAATAGTTTTCCTGTAAGCCATAGCCTTTAGTGATGAGCGAATGTGTTCCGTTTCGCTTCGCCGAAAAATTTGCGAATCTTTCAAAAGATCCGCGAAACGGCGAAAAATTCGTGAAACAGCGAAAATGTTGTGCGGCAAAAAAAATTATCGCCCGCGACTATTCTTTTTTCGCCTGTGGCTATTATTTTGTCGCACGGCTATTATTTCGTCGCCCGCGGCTTTTATTTTGGACAATTTTTGGACGTGCAGCAAATTTTTCCGCAGCAAATTTTTTCATCCGTTTCGCAAAACAATCCGCCAATGGCGAAACGCGGAAATTCGCTGCGAATCCATGCCTGGCAAAACATTTCACCCATCACTAATAGCCTTGGTAGGGGCTGATAAGTTCTCAAATACAGACAAGCTCTGCCCTTTAGGAACTCATTGGCATATGGCAGGGATATTGGATGAGCCTAGGCAGAGACAGGGGAGGGATTCAACAAGAAAAACATTTGGACTAAAGCACAGCCTGGGTGCTGATTTTTGCAACTCAAAGTAGCTATCCAGAAATAGAAATACAGAAATAGAAATAAGTGAGACACACTTGAGTTTGCATTAAAGTTGAACAAAAATCAAATACTGTATATACTCGAGTATAAGCCTAGTTTTTCAGCACCCAAAATGTGCTGAAAAAGTCACCCTCGGCTTATACTCGAGTCGGGTGCCATGGGTCCCTCTAGACTAGCACCCTCTCTTCTTTGTGTGCAAATTAGGCCACCCGCAACCAGACCCTCCAGTGCCCTGGCCGCTCCCACTAGCAATACTTATTTCCCCTTACATCTCCTCCGGGACTGGGTCTGCTGCCAGTTTGCCAATGTGCAATGAGCATGGGGTAGTACTCATTGTTTTTGTTGACCCTCTTCTTCGCTTACAGAGCTAGTTTACTCTTTTTCTTTGAAATAAATATTGAAAAACATATACCCCACTGATGCCTCAATTAATGTAATTTTATTGGTATTTATTTTGATTATTAAAACTTAGCAGTAGCTGCTGCATTTCCCACCCTAGGCTTATACTCGAGTCAATACGTTTTTCCAGTTTTCTTAGGTAAAATTAGGTACCTCGGCTTATATTCGGATCGGCTTATACTCGTGTATATACGGTATTTAAGTTGAAGTTTAGATAAGTAGCATGAAAAAAGGGTGATATTTTCAAACAATCAACTATTTTCCCAATGCTGAGACTTTATAAAAGGCCAGGTAATTAATAATAAATTCTGAAGCCTTGAGTTGCTTTTAAGGCTCATTGCACACAGCATTACACTCCCCATCAGGGAGACCCTCTCTGCAGTCTGCTGCTTCCCAATTATTGGAACGGGAAACATGCTATTTCTGATGGACACTAGTGCTGCCAGGCTGGGGCCACTGGGGAACACAGAACTCTGTGGACTGACAGAAAAATTCTGATCCAGTGACTGGTCTGAAAAATTGCAGCAGTGTTGCTGCCTGTAGCAATTAGGTTTGACTGGCCTACAGCTAGTTAGAAAATGAAAGTACAGATGGGATTGTTTGTACTGGTGCAATCTAGCAATTGTGTCAAAGTAAATGAGTAAATTAGCCTCAATGTGTAGACCAGGGGTCTCAAACTCGCGGCCCGCGGGCCATTTGCGGACCTCGGTACAATATTTTGTGGCCCGCACCAATGCCTTCGCAAAAGCAATGAATGGATCACGATTTTTATTGCGATTCAAGGGATAATGCAAGGCACGGTGGGCGGGTGCTGCTGATTGCGGAAATGACGTTATGCCATCATAACAGTTATTATGGGAAGACGTTCTGTGTGCACAATTAGCTGCTAACTAAGGAGCTAATTGTGCACACAGAACGTCTTCCCATAATAACTGTTATGATGGCATAACGTCATTTCCGCAATCAGCAGCTCCCGCCCGCCGTGCCTTGCATTATCCGATAAAAATCCATGAAGGCTTGCATTTTGTGAAATCCCTTATGCGGCCCAGCCTCATCCTGACTTTGCCTCCTGCGGCCCCCAGGTAAATTGAGTTTGAGCCCCCTGGTGTAGACATTGTGAACTGGTTTATTTAATGTTTATGGTGAAATAAGCTTTAAACAGGAGGATTAATCACAAGTAGCTTGGGAATGTGCCAATTTTAAGTGCTGTTGTCCAAGTAGAGATAGATGGGACTCTCTTTCTCTCTCTTTCAGTTGTGCCACATATATTTGTTATATAAACAGTGATGAGCGAATATATCACATTTTGCAAATTTGCGAAATGGTGAAAAATGTGCGAAACGTGACTTTTTTGACGCACACAACATTTTTTGACATGACCGCAACTTTTTTTGACGAGACCGCAGGTTTTCACAGTGAAACTTTTGCACCCGTTTCGTGGAAAAATTTGCCGGTGGTGAAATGCAGAATTTCACGGTGAATCCATGCCAGGTGAAAAATTCGCTCATCACTAAATATATGTACTGTATATTTTTATTTATATAATGCTACTTATGTACATTGCAGAGTGTACTTTAATAGTTCACTGACAGTGTCTGATACTGCATGGAGTTGCACAGTCTGTTATCCACAAAAATCCCAAATCTTTCTCAATGAAAGAGGCCATCAACACATTTCCATTTAGTGCAGAGATCTCCAACCTTTTTTACTTAGTATTGGTGAGCCACACCAATTTGGGATGCCAAATAAGGACTGTGATTGGCTATTTGGTAGCCCCATGTGGCCTGCTGGCCTTGAGAGGAAACTTCCGCCGTGTATGCCATCCCACCGGCGATTTACATTCTAGCCGGTGGGATGGCATTTTGGGGAGATTTGCCGCGCTGTGACTAATCTCCCCGTCTGTCACAGCCCTTAGTGTAAAACGGTGTCTCTGTGCTCCAAAACTTGCCCCAAAGCCAGAAATGTAAAAATGGCACCAACTTTGAGGACACTGGGAGCAACAAGTTGTCCCCAAGCCACTGGGTGGGTTTGGGCTGAGCGCTCACTTTCACCCTCCCCACCCCTGGCCTTTCTCTGCCTAGCATCCACCTCCAACAGGCTATATTTATGGATGCACCTGCCTAGCCCCACCCCTTCAAGATGGGGCAGGTCACATAGGTCTACAACTACAGCTGCCTTGCCAGATTAGTTGGGTGCAGTTAGGAGTAGGTGGTTTGAGACATTACTAATACATATACTGAGCTAGGTAAAGTGGCAACAGCTTGCATGAACCCTATAATGGGTATTTTACACATGTACCCACAAATGTAGGTACTCTAAAATGGATGCAATTGAGACCTCATGTTGATTTGGTTCATTAAAGGAGAAGTAAAGGTAAAAACTAAGTAAGCTTTATCAGAAAGGTCTATGTAAATACAGCCATAAGCACTCACAGAAACGCTGCACTAAGTTCTCTATCAAAAGATTTGTTGTGTCTGTTTTCCTCTCCCCTCTCCTGCTCCCCTCTCCCTCATGAATGCTAGGAACTCACCCCCCCCCCCCCTTGGGAATGTGGATCTGAGCTAATCAGCAGGAAGCTTCCTCATAGTCTTACAAACTGAGCATGTACACCGGTCTTGGTGCAGGAGTGAGGCATTATGGGAACTTTCTTTACACAGCTCAGCGTTTTTTTCTTCCTGTTTGGCTTCTGATCATCTGAACGAGAGAAATATGGGGAGACTTAAGGGCACTATTGAGAGAACTGAAGGTATGCCTGCAGCTTGAGATTAACTCTTTATTAGCCTTTCCTTCTCCTTTAAGGTACTTATGTCCAAACACGCTCCTGCACTTCCGCAGAGTTGCCAATGCGTCCATCCTGGACTTGGTGGTTCCCACAAGGGGTTGCATTAGTGAGTGGGCGCACTCAGTGAATCGGGTGCAAACACCATTTTGAACATGCTCACCAAAAGTGCTATAACCCTCACTCTGACACCTATTTGCATTGCATTTGACACATCGACTGCAATTGAGGCAGACGCTGTCATTGTACTTGCCTTTGTTTTTCACAATTTAGTATCATCAGCAAAATTAGAGCTAGTATTTACAATTCCACCCTTAAGGTCAGGTGCCTTGCCTGCCACCCACTCACTTCAGCAGCAACTCTCCACCAATCCCCCTGCTCATTGCTGCTCCTACTCATCCTTTAGACCAGGGATCCCCAACCTTTTATACCTGTGAGCCACATTCAAATGGAAAAAGGGTTGGGAAGCAACACAAGCATAAAAAAGGTTCCTGGTGGTGCCAATGAGAGCAATAATTGGCTATTTAATAGGCCCCATGTGGACTGGCAGCCTACAGAAGGCTCTGTTTGGCATTATATTGGGTTTGTATGCAACCAAAACTTGCCTCCAAGCCAAGAATTCAACAATAAGAATATGCTTTGAGGCCACTGGGAGCAACATCCAAGGGGATGGGGAGCAACATGTTGCCCCTGAGCCACTGGTTGGGGAACACTGCTTTAGACCCTAGAGTCTGTTATTACATTTTAAAGGCAGCTGCCTATCCTGTCTGTCCCTAGTTGCAGCCCTGCTCAAGATAATTTATAAACAAATTAAAAAGAAAAGGACCAAGGACAGACCCTTGCACTACTCCATCAACCACACTGGTCCAATTGCAAAATAATTTACTTATCATTACTCTTTTGTAATGGAACCTTCTTTACTGAATTAAATGGTAATACCATGGCACTGTACCTCCTACAAAGGGTATATAAATGCCTGTGCTGGATGTTTAAAAAAAGAGGAATAACATATACTTTACATTTTTTCCTAAATAGTATTCCCTATGGAGTCATTTAGTATTACAGCGCCAATAAATCTGGCCTATAAACACAAAACTAGTGGAACAACATGTTTTTGTAAACGGTTTTTAAATTAAACAGCGTGGAACGGGCCTCAGTACTGGGACCATGAGCTGTGTCCCCAGGCTGCAATTTAAGGCTCCCATTAGGCTTGCGATGATGAGATCTGTTTTATCGATAACTGTTCTGCATTTCCACCCATACATTTTTTAGGCCCCCTATAACCTAGACATTGGGCTACGGTACAAAATATTTTAGCCAATAACAATTGGCTCCTATGAACTCATGGATCCCCCCCAAGGCTGCTGGGCCTGCTGTGTATATTGTTATATCACTGTGCTCTTAGCCAAACAGAGAATTTATCAACCAGTCCAACAATAAAACACACTGAATTATTTATTGTATGCTCATACTAATGGGGGAGTAGTGCCTGGAATGTGATATATCAGTCCTTGCAGTGGTTTTAAATTATGCAGAGTTTGGTTTTGTTTTTACCGTGATTCAATGCAAACGTATTGTCTTCTCTTGAGAATTAACAAGGTAGAGTGGAACTAAGAGCTTGGAATGCTGGTTCTGCAACAGCAGGTATACAAGAAAGATTATTTGATCTGTGTACTAAAGGAAACATCAGTTTTGTTCAATCGGGTGCCACTGGCACACAAAACATGAATATGATGGAAGCAAAATAGCACCATTGCAGTAAATTATTTCAGAATGGGGGGTGGCACCTCTTTCCATGCACCAATGAAAATAAATACTGGCATTAGGCTCCAATTTGTTTGGTGCAAGTCAGATATGTCTATCTACACAACCCGGTAGGGAAACCTCTGAAGGGGACTGATCAACTGGTTACTCTTAATGTTTGCAAGCAGTCCCATAAAGTTTATAGACAGGTAAGTTGGGTCCTAAATGACAGTTAGGAGTTGAAACTTTTTTCTAATCTTGTGTATAAGTATGCTCTTCGCAGTTCCATAAACCTCCCAGGAGGGGTCATTGTTCTGTGGTATAAATGGGGGTTCACTCTTTCTTCTTGGATTCCACCTAGGCAGGATGGTGGAAGAAGGTCAGAGCCTGAGCAGATGTAGGCCTTGTAAGGGCCGATAATTGGGAGGATATCTATTTTATAGCTCACTCTAGGAGTGAACGTTAGGTTCAGGGTATTTAATAAGTCTCATTCTCCTATGAGGAAAGTAGAAGGATTAGAGTCCGTGGTGCCCCACCCTCGGAATAGGGACTCAACTGCACAGACTTAGAGACTTAGGGGTAGCTGTGTTCCTGCCTAAGTACCACTAGGAGGATCTGAAGTTTGGGGTTAGACATTTTCAAGTTGACTATCTGCCGACTGGTCACCTGATGGGCAAACACTTCTTAAAGTTCTACTTGTGAGTCTATGCTAAGCAATGATACAGTATCATCTGTGCCTGTTCCCCAAGAGATTGATGTTACATCCCTGCCAATGAAAAAGTTACTATTGTTTTTAATAACACCTGGCACCCATTTATTGAGAAGTCTACTTCTAGGAACTTCCAGGTTACCCATTATCTTATTGATGCCACATCCTATCTGCCCATCTAATGTCTTTACTATCTATAGTCCAAAGTTCGATAAACACGCAATTGGCTATTAGCAACGAAAGGTTACTGATCAAAGAAGATGTTATATTGTCTGGCAGGGGTCAGGAAAGATTCATTTCAACCTGGTTAAACTATCTGATGCTTCAGTAGATGCATCTTTTTACAATGAATTCCTCTACCTTGGTCTGAATGTGTTCTCAGCTGTTGCCTGGCGACTTCCACCTTCTCATCACATTAAGTACAAGGTCACAGCAAGGCAAAGCTAAAGGGATTACCCATGTTTATTAAGCCGTTCAGGGCAGTATATGACATTTCGCATTGCCTTGCACTGTTTAGTAAGCATTGGATAAGCCCTTAAGCTATATTTTGTTTCAACCTTGTACTTTATAAATCAGATCTAGGGTGCCTTGGTTGGGATTAACGTTGACCTTATCTGTGTAGAATTGAGCTTGATTGACTTAAGAAGTTTTGCAGTCATTAACTGATGAAAGAAGTAAAAGGCCAGTCCTGCTGCTAATATAATAAAATCCTAATAAGACAGATAACTATCAAGGTGTACAAATACTGGCATGCCTGGAATCTGGTAAGCCACATGACACCGGTTCCACAGGGAATGTGCATGAATGACAAGAGAGAGGATATAGGAGAGACGTAAGCAAAGACCCCAGGGATTATTTATGATGATATGATAACAGGTTCTTGCAGTAGGTCAGGGGCAGATAGAATCCAATCAAACGGCAGTTTCAGGCTTTAATCCTTCACCCCCTCACAGTGATGGGAAATTATACAAGCAACTATGAAAACAGATCTTTTGTTGTGATTTACCCAGCTGTGCCTATGCCTAGGGCTGCCACCCAGATGGTATTTTGCAAGCCTAGCTGGCCTAGCTGGTAAAATATACTTGTTGGCAAATTTGTAACAACTATTCCTCTGTCCCTAGCCTGCCTCTGATCCACCACCCACCTCACATGTCCTCTCCCAGCTCCACCTCCTTCCCTTTTAGGCCACCAAACTCCAAAGTTTTCTTCAATGTGGCTTCATTGGTGTCTGACTCCACCCCCAATTGTACTCATTACAACTCATTTAATGTACCCATTATCAACATATATATAGAACATTAAGGGCTCTGGCACACGGGGAGATTAGTCACCCGCGACAAAACTCCCTGTTCGCGGGCGACTAATCTCCCCGAGTTGCCGCCAGTTGCCATCCCACCGGCGACAATGTAAGTCGCTGGTGGGATGGCACACGCGGCGGCGCGATTTTGGGAAAAAGCCTCGCGAGGCCAGAGCCCTAAGGCATTCTGTGCATTAAGCTGTCAAGGAAAGCCCTTCCCTTTGAGCAAAACATGGATTGTTTTTCCCTATATTGCAATATATACAAGCTGCCCAACTGTGTCACACTCACCCCCGGTCTGGCCAGTCCTACACTCACTCACCCCCGGTCTGGCCTACACTCACTCACCCCCGGTCTGGCCAGTCCTACACTCACTCACCCCCGGTCTGGCCTGTCCTACACTCACTCACCCCCGGTCTGGCCAGTCCTACACTCACTCACCCCCGGTCTGGCCTGTCCTACACTCACTCACCCCTGGTCTGGCCAGTCCTACACTCACTCACCCCTGGTCTGGCCAGTCCTTCACTCACTCACCCCCGTTCTGGCCAGTCCTACCCTCACTCACCCCCGGTCTGGCCAGTCCTACACTCACTCACCCCCGGTCTGGCGAGTCCTACACTCACTCACCCCTGGTCTGGCCAGTCCTACACTCACTCACCCCCTGTCTGGCCTGTCCTACACTCACTCACCCCCGGTCTGGCCTGTCCTACACTCACTCACCCCCGGTCTGGCCAGTCCTACACTCACTCACCCCCGGTCTGGCCTGTCCTACACTCACTCACCCCCGGTCTGGCCAGTCCTACACTCACTACCCCCGGTCTGGCCAGTCCTACACTCACTCAGCCCCGGTCTGGCCTGTCCTACACTCACTCACCCCTGGTCTGGCCAGTCCTACACTCACTCACCCCTGGTCTGGCCAGTCCTACACTCACTCACCCCCGTTCTGGCCAATCCTACCCTCACTCACCCCCGGTCTGGCCAGTCCTACACTCACTCACCCCCGGTCTGGCGAGTCCTACACTCACTCACCCCTGGTCTGGCCAGTCCTACACTCACTCACCCCCGGTCTGGCCTGTCCTACACTCACTCACCCCCGGTCTGGCCAGTCCTACACTCACTCACCCCCTGTCTGGCCTGTCCTACACTCACTCACCCCCGGTCTGGCCTGTCCTACACTCACTCACCCCCGGTCTGGCCAGTCCTACACTCACTCACCCCCTGTCTGGCCAGTCCTACACTCACTCACCCCCGGTCTGGCCTGTCCTACACTCACTCACCCCCGGTCTGGCCAGTCCTACACTCACTCACCCCCGGTCTGGCCAGTCCTACAGTCACTCACCCCCGGTCTGGCCAGTCCTACACTCACTCATCCCCGGTCTGGCCTGTCCTACACTCACCCCCGGTCTGGCCAGTCCTACACTCACTCACCCCCGGTCTGGCCAGTTATACACTCACCCCCAGTCTGGCCTGTCCTACACTCACTCACCCCCAGTCGGGTCAGTCCTACACTCACCCCCGGTCTGGCCAGTCCTACACTCACTTTCATCTGATTCATGAAGAATTCTTCTGCTTCATTATACATTTAATGAAGGGACTGAGTTTTACCTGAAACTTGCTTATTTTCAGGGCTAAAACCCCCAAATGGCTGCCCCTTTATTGGCCCATAGACTTCATTGTATGGCATCATCATTTTAATATAATCTGGCACTCAAACTTGGTCTAAGAGTTAAGGTTAAAAACACAAACTAGAAATAGAATAATTTTTCCTCAGTCATAGAATATTAACATAGTTACATAGTTCAACCCTTCCAAGTGCACACACACAGACCCATACAGACCAATATACACACATTGTTTGTTTATTTTGCAGCTATGGTCAAAGGTTTTGTTTTTCCCATCATATAATAATAATTATTCCCTTCTGGCCTCACTTGCTGCTTCCGAACAGCAGATGTTTGATTAATATTTCATTCTTAAGCATCTAATCAACCTGTCTACTACAAACAAGAGTATCCAGGGTGGACAAGGGATCCCACACCTTCAGTATAATATATACAATAATGATAACTGAACCATTACACTTTAGAAGTGGTTGATTGTGGCACAGGTGTTATACTGTATTATTATTATTATTATTATTATTAACATTTATTTATAAAGCGCCAACATATTCCGCAGTGCTGTACAATAAGTGGGTTTCATACATTGGACATACAGAGTAACATATAAAGCAATCAATAACCGATACAGGAGGTGAAGAGGGCCCTGCCCAAAAGAGCTTACAATCTACAAGGAGAAAGGGTTGAGACACAAGGTGTGGGAATGGGCATGACAGAGTTGTGAGAGGTGTGGCACAGGGTATTTTAGCGGCACACTGAGGTTATGTTAAACTAGATTAGGGTAAGCTTCTCTAAATAAATGCATTTTTGGAGATACTACTAAATTCATTTCAAATTAGTAGGTTAAAATAACAATATGTAAGTGAATACAGTATCTTCTATTAATGCATAAGTGCATTCAGCCAAACACCAGATTTCTATTGTGGGGTTGTGTTACTTCCCGGTGTAGTTAGATATACCATATATACAGTATGTAGTGTATATTAATATTATTTTCTGGTACCACAGTGACATATGGGATGGTTATATTAAATTGTCTTCTGTATGTAATATCTATGTGCGGGTCTGTCTGATGTGCCCTTTGGACTCTAATGGATCTGTGCAACCTGGAGGAATAATAACATCAAGGACTGCAATATACCGGCCTTATACCAGCCTATTTGTGACTTGGCTACATATGGACTATCTGTGGGGCACTCTAGGTAATTCCTGCCATTTGGTGGCACCAACATCTTGTGCTAATTGCTGAATAAAATTACAAGAATATCCTATCCCTGACTTCTAAGTTCTCTTGTCTGATAAATATACTGTGTTATGGTTTATGGACCAGGAAGTCCATTTTAATGTTCCCTTTCAGGTGAACTGTATTCTTTATTAGGGGTTCCATGTCCTTTAGAGCCTCTCATTTTGGACTTTAGAGCAGTGCTATATGACAATAATGATACAGTCGAGCGTTCAAACTGTTCAAGACCTTCCAAGTGTTCTGGAGGCCCCTATATATAATAAACATGCATGTCATAAATGTACAGAGATGCTAAACCAAGAACCTATTTCATTAAAAATGTATTTAATTTGATTGAATAGTGATGTAGTAAAACACATGGGATGGAAGACAACTCCCATATTAATTGTGGGAATATGTAAAAAATGTCCTCATACTGATGAAGACGCCAACTCTTATCAAGATATAAAAGGCTGAACAGTTCATCACTGGAGATTTTAATTACATTGAAATTGATTTGGGTAATTGAAGTCCCAATACAGCAAAATAAAGCAAGTCAGTTTCAAGTGACAGATATTGCGGAAAAAAAGCCGACCATCACGTGACTACTATTGTGAAAAATATATACACACATAAAACAGGCTCACACTAGCATACATACATACACACATGCATACGTACACACATACATACATACATACATACACACATGCATACAAACATACATACAAGCATATATACATACATACATACAAGCATACATACATACATACATACATACATACATACAAACATACTGTACATACATACATACATACATACATACAAGCATACATACATACATACAAGCATACATACATACATACACACATGCATACAAACATACATACAAGCATATATACATACATACATACAAGCATACATACATACATACATACATACAAACATACATACATACATACATACATACATACAAGCATACATACATACATACATACATACATACATACAAGCATACATACATACATACATACATACACGCATACATACATACATACATACATACATACATACATACAAGCATACATACATGCATACATACATACACACATGCATACATACATACATACACACATACATACATACATACATACAAGCATAAATACATACATACATACACACATGCATACATACATACATACAAGCATACATACATACAAGCATAAATACATACATACATACATACATACAAGCATAAATACATACATACATACACACATGCATACATACATACATACAAGCATACATACATACAAGCATAAATACATACATACATACATACATACAAGCATAAATACATACATACATACACACATGCATACATACATACATACAAGCATACATACATACAAGCATAAATACATACATACATACATACATACATACAAGCATACATACATACAAGCATAAATACATACATACATACATACATACAAGCATAAATACATACATACATACACACATGCATACATACATAAATATATACATACATACATACATACAGGCTTTGTGTCGGCTATTTTGAAAGACAGATGTAATACATTGTCTAGCAAAGGAGCACACACCAAAGTATTTTTACCAAGTATATTTTTATGTAAAAGACAAAAATCAATTACAAAAATTTGTAATAGAATTTGTTAGAAATAAAACAATTTTGGAATAAACCAGTTCCAAGAAATGCAGTGTCATAAAGGGATGTCAGGGATCCTCCAGAAAACCTTAGACTATTGGCCCACTCGTCAAACTACTATTACTCCATTCTAGTGACAAGTGAAATTTGCCACGTTTCACCACAAAAAAAAGCCCATAGACTCTAATGTTGCGCGGTAAAAACCCATTAACTAAAGGCATTTTGCTCATTTTTCTTGTTTTGTGAATTTTGTGGCAAAGCTAAATGGGACAGATTCGCTCATCACTACCCTTTCCTTACTCAAGTTCTTTATTCACCTAGTATCTTTTCTTTGGATACTATACACTATTCTTCAATCTATTTCTCCTCTTTGCTCCCATACAGAAACAGGGAATGAAATAAGCCAAATGGTCAGGAGCAGGAGGCTGGTATCCCAGTGGGCCAATCCAACACTGAAGAAATCCTTGCTTTAAAGGAGAAGGAAAGTCATTTTGGCAGCCAATAGATTTGCCACATTAGTGCCACCTAGAACCCTATATTTATTCTGCAGAAACCATTACCATACCTGAGTAAACAGCTTTAGAAGCTTTCTCCATTTGCTTAAGATAGCAGCTGCCATTTTAAGTAGCTTCCTGCCTGCAGTCTAGCCGTTATAGCTCAGATCACACATTCCTAAGGGAGGGGGAAGGAGTTCTTATCATTCTGGTCAGAGAGGGAAGCAGGAGAGGGGAGAGAGGAGAGAACTGTGCAGACTCTGGCCCTGGGAATCAAGGATATTTCTGAGAGAGGAAGTCAGACAATGGAACATCATCTTTACAAAAAAGAGACAAGAAATCCTGTGTTTCTTTTGATAGAGGACTCAGTGCAGCGTTTTTGTGAGTGCTTATGGCTGTATTTACATAGACCTTTCTGATAAAGCTCACTTAGTTTTTACCTTTCTTTCTCCTTTAATCATCTAGATGAGCAGAAAAGTTTACAGTTACCCTTTACTATGTTCCTTTATATATATGCTCAGCAGCAACTTACTGTACATTCTCTGTCTCTGAATTGCTGTCTCTTACTCTGCTTCTATATCTATTTATCTATCTATTTATTTATCTATCTATCTATCTATCTATCTATCTATCTATCTATCTATCTATCTATCAACTATCTATCAACTATCTATCTATCTATCTATTCATCTATCTATCTATTTATGTATCTGTCTATCTGTCTATCTATCTATCTATCTATCTATCTATTTATCTGTCTATCTATCTATCTATCTATCTATCTATCTATCTATCTATCTATTTATTAATCTATCTATCTATTTATGTATCTGTCTATCTGTCTATCTATCTATCTATCTATCTATCTATCTATCATTTATCTGTCTATCTATCTATCTATCTATCTATCAATCTAATCTATCTGTCTAGCTATTATCTATCTATCATCTATCTATCATCTACTTTATCTAGCTATCTATCTACTGTATCTATCTATCTATTGACTGTATCTATCTATCTATTATCCATCTATCTATCTATCTATCTATCTATCTATCTATCTATCTGTCTATCTATCATCTATCTATCTATCTATCTATCTATCTATCTATCTATCATCTATCTATCTATGTATCTATCTATGTATCTATCTATCTATCATCTATCTATCTATCATATATCTATCATCTATCTATCTATGTATCTATGTCTATCTATCTATCTAATCTATCTATCTGTCTAGCTATTATCTATCTATCTATCTATCTATCATCTATCTATCTATCTATCTATCTATCTATCTATCTATCTATCTATCATCTATCTATCATCTACTTTATCTATCTATCTAGCTATCTATCTACTGTATCTATCTATCTATTGTATCTATCTATCTATCTATCATCTATCTATGTATCTATCTATGTATCTATCTATGTATCTATCTATCTATCATATATCTATCTATGTATCTATGTCTATCTATCTATCTATCTATCTATCTATCTATCTATCTATCTTATCTATCTTTCTATCTATCTATCTATCTATCTATCTATCTATCTATCTATCTATCTATCTATCTATCTATCTATCTATCTATCTATCTTTCTAATCTATAATGACCATAGAGGGCCCAGATACAACAACAGGAAACCATTAAAGCAACTTATGATCCATAATGCTATGCCTTATATTGTAAGTTCTGGTTTTCATTTTGCCCTATTAGTGGTAATACCATATTCACGTAGCTAAGCATGGAAATGTAATTGGTTTAGGTGGGAGCCTGTATTCCCGCACATTAGGGAAGGGACATGTAGTGAAGCACAGATTGGCCTGTTCTGCAGTAGATCATGTGGTTAATTTAAACATCTCCACTCAGTGTATCAGGCACCTCACTTTCTCCAGAGACCCAGCATTTTGTTGGCATTTACTAATTGTTGAGTTAACATTCAGCAGAGGAATACATGAGAAAGCTAAAGGAAAGCTACACAATTTTAGTTGGGAGATTAGTCTTGTTTGTTAGTAAGCTGTGTTACATTCAAATTTTGGGCAGCCTCTAATTTTGTTTTTGTTTTACATGAGACACTGACTTTGGCTTTAATCATTATAATTTATATTCTATGTTGAGTGATGTGATGATGAGTAATTGTGTTGTTTTGGCTTCAGCCTAGATTGTTACACTGGGCTATGAACGGGGGTCATGTCAACCATTGTACAGGTATAGGACCTGTTATCCAGAATGTTCAGGACCCGGGGTTTTCCGGATAAGGGATTTTTCCATAATCTGGATCTCCATAACTTAAGTCTGCTAAAAATCATTTAAATATTAAATAAACCCAATAGGGCTGTTCTGCCCCCAATAAGGGGTAATTATATCTTAGTTGGGATCAAGTACAGGTACTGTTTTATTATTACAGAGAAAAGGAAATCATTTAACCATGAAATAAACCCAATAGGGCTGTTCTGCCCCAATAAGGGGTAATTATATCTTAGTTGGGATCAAGTACAGGTACTGTTTTATTATTACAGAGAAAAGGGAATCATTTAACCATTAAATAAACCCAATAGGGCTGTTCTGCCCCCAATAAGGGGTAATTATATCTTAGTTGGGATCAAGTACAGGTACTGTTTTATTATTACAGAGAAAAGGGAATCATTTAACCATTAAATAAACCCAATAGGGCTGTTCTGCCCCCAATAAGGGGTAATTATATCTTAGTTGGGATCAAGTACAGGTACTGTTTTATTATTACAGAGAAAAGGGAATCATTTAACCATTAAATAAACCCAATAGGGCTGTTCTGCCCCAATAAGGGGTAATTATATCTTAGTTGGGATCAAGTACAGGTACTGTTTTATTATTACAGAGAAAAGGGAATCATTTAACCATTAAATAAACCCAATAGGGCTGTTCTGCCCCCAATAAGGGGTAATTATATCTTAGTTGGGATCAAGTACAGGTACTGTTTTATTATTACAGGGAAAAAGGAAATCATTTTTAAAAAATTCAATTATTTGCTTATAATGGAGTCTGTGGGAGATGCCTTTCCATAATTCAGAACTTTCTGGATAATGGGTTTCCGGATAATGGATCCCATACCTGTACAGAGATAAAATTTACCTAAATATCCTGTTGGTTTATGAACACCATTGGTACATTTAGGAGGTTATCAACTAACAGTTGGTATGATCCAATTCTGTTGGCCCATGACTCAGATGATCAGTCCAAGTATGGTCATTTATTTTGTGACCAATATAAATGGTTTTAGAAGTCTTCAGGATTTTTGATGCTTTCATTTGTCGAACAATATGAAAAAAATTCATTTTCATGTTTTTTCCACATCTTTTTTCATCTGTGCTTTTTCAATATGGATCTTTTAATAAAGGACTAGATATTTGTGGTTTCAGTGGGAATGAGCTTAGTCGTGGTTTCATAAACCTCTAAAACCATGAAAATCGGAATGTTTATAAATCTTCCCCTCAGTGTATGAATGCTGGATTCTTTATCCCAGGGAACGCTGGAGATCAGCAGCATTCTGTAGACATGGAGTTACTCGCCTATACTTGTGCAGTGTTACTGAGAGATTTCAGAGATTCAGAAATTTCAGAGATTTCAACCCTGGTTTGTGATTTTTTTCCAGCAATTTCGCACGATTAATTTTTCTAGAAAAACGAAAAATAAAAATCTAAAGTTTGCCTTCTGAAACCTGTCAAGATGGTTGGAAAGTCAATGGGACATGTATCTTAATCATTAAGGTGAAAATTGCATTTTGTATGTCTCATTCATGGTTTATCAACTTGCTTGAAAATGTATGAGGGAAATGCAATTTGTGATTCTTCCCCATGCCTTACATAATTATGACTTGCACATTCTTGATTTATCAAGATATGGGGGAAGCATGGTAAACAATTGTGAATTATGAGCAAAGTCATGGCCCCCAATTTTTTTTCCAGGATTTTGACATTTACCATGATTTTTGATAATGTGCAGATGACAGTCATTTCCCAACTGTCATCTGCATGAGGTCAATGAAACTCAATGGGCACAAAGCAAAAGGGCAAAGGCTGAAGACATGGAGAGGAGCCAGAAGATAGAGGATGAGTTAGACTATGCTCTTTTGGGCAGGGCTCCCTTCACCTCTTGTATCGGTTATTGATTGCTTTATATGTTACTCTGTATGTCCAATGTATGAAACCCACTTATTGTACAGCGCTGCGGGATATGTTGGCGCTTTATAAATAAATGTTAATAATAGACAGCCTCTGGTACCTTATGGTTGAGTTTCCAAAGCAAAAGTTCAAATCTTTGTCCATTCGTTACCTTCATAGTTACATTTGTACCCAATACACACCAAACCACCCCATCAAACAAACCAGTCACAACACAGGACACAAACCTCCATCCACAATTCCAACAAGCAGTCCCACACAAACATAACCCCAGATGTGTTAAGATCTTTCTGGCTAAAGAACAGATAGGGATAAATCTCTTTTGCTAGTAATAAAAATTCTGTTTTGTTGGTTACATTCCCCATATTCTGTTTAATATATACTAGTCACATGCTTATCATTTTATCTTTACAGGTAAATAGATAAACACCAATAAAGCTCTCAGTAGTTATGAACAGTAGTATAACATCATTGTTAAGGTTATAAAAGGCTCTGTGCTGGTGTTTAATAGCTTCTACATCAGTGGTTCTCAACCTTCCTAATGCCGTGACCCTTTAATACAGTTCCTCATGTTGTGGTGACCCCCCAACCATAAAATTGTTCCTAAGACCATCGGAAATAGGTGTTTTCTGATGGTCTTAGGTGACTCCTGTGAAAGGGTTGTTCGACCCCCAAAGGGGTCCCAACCCACAGGTTAAGAACCACTGTTCTACATGATTTTTCTAGGTCAGTTATCCCCAACCAGTGGCTCCAGGGCAAGCAACCCTTTGGATGTTGCTCTCAGTGCCCCCAAACCAGGGAGTTATTTTTGAATTCCTGACTTGGGGGCAAGTTTTGGTTGAATAAAAACAAGATTTCCTACCAAATAAAGCCCCTGTAAGCTGATAGTGTGCATAGAGGCCCCTAATAGCCAATCATAGCCCTTATTTGGCACCTCTATGAACTTTTATGGTGCTTGTGTTGCTCTCCAAGTCTTTTTACATTTGACTGTGGCTCATGAGTAAGAAAGGTTGGGGATCCCTGCTCTAGGGGAAAGGTAACCATACATGGGCAGACATTGGTCACCAGCAGGTGAATGTACACATATAGAAACAACTTTCTTGATCACACCAACTAGCAACTGATACTTTACGGCTTTTTATTGAGCTCAAGCATTTCTGCTGCTTGAACTGCTAGAGTTCTCCGAGCTCAAGTGAGCACTTAAATTGCTTGCTGATATTCATTCATCATACACACGTCTACTAATAGGGGAGAAGGATTGCGTTTCACACTTCTTGCAAAGATTTCAAGTAGCTGTAAAATGAAAATACAGGAGCTAAATTGTGTCTGTCATCTCCTTTCATATGTCTATTTATGTACATTAATTAGTTAATTTGCACAAAGGATTGCCCATTCAGAGCTGTGTACATTGATTTAACTGTAGTAATTAGATGTGTTCAAGCTGTGTTACATTTCATTGTGTTCAAATGCAACATGCTCTATTTTCTGATGTTACATTACAATAGGTTACAATAGGTTCACATATGAACCAGCATTTTGGGTAATGGTTTACAGCATTTTGCTTCACTTATTTTAGTTTAAAATTTGATTGGAAGGTGGGATGTCAGCAATTCAACCTTAATACACATACTTTTAAGACTATATCCTTGATAAAGGGTCTGTTGGGGCATGAAACAATGCTGTTATAAATGTTGGCTTCTTGAGCCATTAAACTATTTATAAGCACAACAAAAATTGTACATTGTGTTGCTGTTGCCTGTAGTCTACTGTATATTCAGTTGACCCTTGGTGCGTTGGCACTATATGTTGTTATGCCCCTGGTAGACATATAAATATCTTCATACATCCTTCATGCAATGACTTGACCCTTCTTCAGGTGCCTGTGTCTCTATAGGTTTATTGATAAAACAATATAGAAAGCATGAGGTTGGACTTAGGAGAAAGTTGCTCTAGAAACAAGATTAGTCGAGTAGCCAATACCCAAGTGCCATTGGGTGGGGTTGGAGACCCTGAGTGGTTAAACCAACATCAGTGGTGGCCTCAGATGATCCAACGTTCTTGTATTATATTATTATACTCTTCTAAATAGGTCTTAATGTATTAAAAAACATACAAAGAAGATAAACATCTTTCAAGCATCCGCACATGGTCTTCAGGTGTTTGTGTCTCTATAGGTTAATTTATAAAGCAATATAGTAAGCTCTAGAAACAAGATTAGTCGAGTAGCCAATACCCAAATGCCAATGGGTGGGGTACAAAGACATATAAACATCTTCATACGTTCTTCATGCAATGACTTGACCCTTCTTCAGGTGCCTGTGTCTCTATAGGTTAATTGATAAAACAATATAGAAAGCATGAGGTTAGACTTAGAAGAAAGTTGCTCTAGAAACAAGATTAGTGGGGTAGCCAATACCCAAGTGCCAATGGGTGGGGTTAGAGGCCCTGAGTGGTTAAACCAACATCAGTGGTGGCCTCAGATGATCCAACGTTCTTGTATTATATTATTATACTCTTCTAAATAGGTCTTAATGTATTAAAAAACATACAAAGAAGATAAACATCTTTCAAGCATCCGCAGATGGTCATCAGACACACACAGCATTGCAAGGGAACATTCTTCACCCTTCTTGAATTCAAAATATTGAATGACTCATTGTAGCCATTTTGCAGCTCTCGGGCTATGAAACAAAGACTCATACGCTAATGGCATTAATAAGCATTACTGCGGGATAGAACATAGCCTTACAAAATTAATAAAATATGAGAACCATGTTTATCATCGACGGCATAATCTATGCAATGGCTTTGGGGCGTCCCTGAATGAGTTATTACTTCTCCCCATCCCTTTAGCATCCTTAACAATACAATGTGCCCGATTTATAAGCATCTGTTTATCTTGTCAGATAGACAATATATCAGGAGGACTAATGACAGTATTTACACATTTCATCATTTACAGAAGGGTTCTGTCCACTCCACCTCCTTCAGTATTTTTGCTGTAACTACTTGAAGGCCATGTTCAAACACACAGATGCATATACACACAATAGGGTTCATTTTTTTAACACCGGGCAAAGGGCACCTGGGCCAATTGGTTTCCTATGGCAACCAATCAGAATTTTTGCTGTAACTACTTGAAGGCCATGTTCAAACACACAGATGCATATACACACAATAGGGTTCATTTTTTTAACACCGGGCAAAGGGCACCTGGGCCATTTGGTTTCCTATGGCAACCAATCAGATGTTTGCTTTGACTGTGCTACCTGCAGCTGGTTGAAAAAGGCTAATGGGTAACTGCCCATATGCAGACAGGGTTGGACTGGGCTGGTAGAACACTGGGAAAAAACCTAGTGGGCTCTGTCGATCCAGGCCCAATCCCTGCCAGCAACTATGGCCCTCCACCCTCAACCCCTAAGAATGTGACGTGTGGCGCAGCTGGGGGTGGAGAAGATGCAACTGCAAGTCCAAATTGGGGTGGGGGGGCCCTGAGGTGGCAGCCCTGGTGAGCCCTGTTCGACACTGTATGTTAATTTGCCCACTGTTTATAAATGAGTCCATATATCTGCACAATTAAACCGCATACCCAGGGTGATTTGAGCATTTACTGCTCTTAAAATTACACCAGAACAGCACCTCTTCTGGCTGTATGGCAAATAGTAGCATTCACTGGACAAAGCTTCAGTTGACAGCTCCTTGCAAACCAGCCATATAAAGGGAAAGTACTGCATAAAGCATTTTCAACTGAAAGAAATAAGAGGTCTTGTATTTAGGTGAGAGGATCCATTCTAAGGTAACACTTAGGGGCCCATTCTTTCAACCATGATTTTTGTTTTCCAGAAAAATTCGTATTTTTTCTAATTTTTGGAACTTTTTGTAATGACCACGACAATATCATTAAAATAGTATGACTTTTTCGTGGTTTTCGTTAAATTCCACAAAAAAGTTGCATTTTTCGCAAAGACTACAATCATTTCGGAATTCATTCAAGCTTTGGTATCGTGACTTTCTTTTGGCCAGGTTGGATCTGTAGAGTAGTGACGAGCGAATCTGTCCCGTTTCACTTCGCCATAAAATTTGTGAAACAGCAAGAAAATTCGCGAAACGGCGAAAAATTTGCGTAAT
Source organism: Xenopus tropicalis (assembly GCF_000004195.4). Lineage (NCBI taxonomy): Eukaryota > Metazoa > Chordata > Amphibia > Anura > Pipidae > Xenopus > Xenopus tropicalis. The sequence goes on along the minus strand of NC_030677.2, from coordinate 199,668,631 downwards.
GCATTTGTCGCACAATTTTTTTTCTGCCCTCTGTTTTTTTTGGCGTCCGAGTCTATTTTTTTGTCGCTCGCATTTTTTGCCACAACCGCGCCCAATTTGTCGCAACCATGCAGCCTTTTTTTATGTGACCACGCCCAATTTTACGCGACCGCGCCCTTTTTTGATGCGACCGTGCCCAATTTGACGTGCAACAAAAAAAATCGGCATGATAAATTTTTCCGCAGTGGATTTTCACTGAAGTTTCGCAAAACAATCCGCCAATGGTGAAATGCAGAAATTCACTGCGAACCCATGCTTGGCGAAAAAATTCGCTCATCACTACTGTAGAGCCCTATGAAAGGCTTCCAAAGTCATGCATTGAAGTTTCAAAGCCAGAAAGGTTTTTACGCTGTTTACAATCATTCGGATACAAAAGTTTAGTGACTTTCGGATCTCAACCACAATATTTTCATACGACCAAGAAAAGAATTTTCGCGCAATTTTTGCACATCAGAAGTTATTGTGGTTACTCTGAATTTTTTCCAATCGTGCTTTTACTTGGTGAAAATTTGTGGTTTAATGAATACTAATTGCAATACCAATTGCCACCAGTAGCACCAGATGCTACCAAAACAATAACCTTTCGACGAACCAACTACAAATAATGGAAGACAAATCATTTGGTCAGGATGGGTGTTTTCAGGAGAGAGAAGTAGCAGTAGAGCTTAGGGTACATTAATAGGGATGTTCCTCCTGTATGAGAGTGATTAGGGTCTTATTTGATAGGGGGGAACAATCTGAATCTCCCAAGAACCGGAGCAGGGAAGGAGTCTGCATTGGTCTCTTGGATCCACCTCAGGACCGGATGCAAGTGCCCAGAGGCTAGAGGAGAGTCTAACCCATGGAGGAG